>NC_044207.1:15094460-15283726 GCF_900880675.1 Sparus aurata | reverse complement strand
TTTTGGTGTATCGTACCTCTGTCCAGCGGATGACTTTGCCGTTGGCTTTGAACTCCGATCCGTGGAAGATCTTGACGCTGGTGATGGACTCCATAGACTTCCCATCGATGGGACTGATCACACTGAATAACCAAACACACAAAACAACAGAGAGCTGAATGAAACAAGGTTTGCTGAGGACTTAGAAACAGAGAATACAAGTACATGTAAAGCAGAAGTAAAAGAGTTTCTATATTTGTTCTACATGCTGCATGTTCCTGTGATGCTCTTTATGCGTTGGAGAGCTAAAGACAATGTTCTCTTCTGGTGGACAATTAAGTTTCTTCTCTTCTATTAAGAACAAAGAATGATGGCAGCAGACTTAACTGGTGAACGGAAGGTAAAAACAGCATCTGTGCAGAGAATATCCTGCTAATGAAGTGACAGAGGATCTTGTGATAGCCCTCAATTATATTTAATAGTGAAAAGTTGCATTTAAAACTGCAGATTTTATCAGACTGCTGTAAAATTGATTGCTTCGGTCTGCATCTCAAGACAAGTCAAACCACATCATTCCACCCTGCTAAGATTTCCCCTCCAGAGGCCTTCCCCGAGCATGCATAATGAGTTTTTATGGCAAAGTAGTAAATGCAGCAGTCGGGAAGCTATCAGTTCAATTGTCCGTGACATAAATGCATCTCTTCCAGCCTCCTCTTCTCGTCTGTTCGTGTTCTCTTCCTGTCTCACCCCTTGTTGAAATTGTGGTCGTCCTCGGTCCACTCGATGTGGACCAACTCCTGGTTCTCCTCCTGGTCGGCTTTACCGCACGTCATGGTGTAGTCCTTCATGTCCCTCAGGGCTTGCCGTAGGGAGTCCATGGTCTCAGCTGTGATCTGGATCATCACACCATCTAATGGTGGAGAGAAAAGATCACTTACTGGGATCAGCGCTGAAATAGACAAGTTGAACTGCAAGGAATCAACAATTTTGATCATTTGAGGCGGAAACTACAGCGGTTTTAGCCTCACGTGTGATGCTGCTGTCAGGGCTAACTTGGAGTTTTTATAGAAAGCCTGTTAAAAATTGCAGGTGTGAAGCTGAACTGTTGTTTGTGGAATCACTAGATGGGCAACATTGTGAATTTCTGAAGACTCACATTCTCTCTCCAGAAATGTGAGAAATATGTGTATGAAGACTTTTTTGTGAGGAAGCTTTCTACAAATAATATTTCAGTATTTTTACAGCCAACATGTAGTTTGTTGTCAGAGTTCTCACCTTCCACGATGCTGGTCTTGGCTAAGTAGCCCGACGAGGCTTTCAAAGCACCACTGAACACAAAAAAACAGGCTCCAGTAACTGTTGAAAATACAAAGAGGAAAAAGACAAAATAAATGAGTTAAGCTTCAAGAATCGTCCGCTGACATCTGAGGTCAAATTAGATTCAGGTTAACAGAAAAAGACAAAAAATAACAGATTTGTCCAGACATTGAAGCCAGACAGAGTGAGCGACAAAGGAAGTGATTTATTTGTGTGTCAGCACCTTTGCGCGGCTGGTGATGGATGCTGATGGCCTGTGTCTGATAGTTCCCGTCGTCGTTTTGGACGCAAACCAGGTGAGAGTCGGCCCGGTCGTTGAAGCACGCCCCCATGGCCAGCACGTGTTCGTTGGACTTGTTCATGGCCTTCATCAGCTGCAAGGACAAATAATATCCATGTCTAATTAAGCTGCCCTTTGGGTGTGTGTGCTGAGGAGAATGGGCTTAACAGAGCCTGCCTGGTTAAGCCTAATTGCAGTGGGCTTGTGGGTAAAGACCTCGAGTTAAATGGGATGGCGCTGAGATGACAGATTGTGGAAAAAGACACTGACATGGGTGGATATCAATAGTTGAAAGATCCCACATATTAAGTCCGCTAAATCCCCTGCCTCTGCGTCTCTTTGAAGCCATCCTTTGCAAATCAGAAATAAAACTGAAAATCTGGAGGGCTTTAACCACTTGCTGCGCTAAAGGCTCGCCTGCAAGCTGTTGAGAAACGGTCTCCACTTCACATTACTGGGTTCCCATCTGTTACTGCATCAGCAGCCAAACGCTACAACCGGCACCACTCTCTCTGCCACTTCTTTCTTTCTCAGCCACATGGAGCCGTGTGCGTATCACTTCATCTGCTCGGACATTCATTCACACCCTCGAGGCAGCAGCAGCAGCGTTATAACAAGTAGGCAGCCCACGCCTCATGTTCAGCTGCAGGGACCCTGGGGAGTTTGTCACACATCCCCTACACTGAAGGAACATGTGTGTGTCAATGTGCAGGCAGCTTAATAGGAGCCTCCTCCATGGATGTCATTAGTGTGGTGGGTTTCATTTTGTTGGAAAAATGGGTGAAAATTTAGGGAAATAAAGCTCAAATGTGCTACATATGAGACTTAATCCATCTTCTGAATGGGAACTGTCAAGGAAGTGATCCGTATAATCAGAATATACAGACAGGTGACAATGTAAAGAAAAAGCCAAAACAAACATCCCATTTCCTGGAACGCTCTCTTTTCATTCTCATAGAACCGTTCAATGACCTATGAAAGCATCTGCATTTGTCCTGTTTCTCCACTTATTCATCCAGGTTTTAATCAGTCTCTGTAACAGTGAAATCGACTGGTTACCATGCACGAGTGTATAAATTATGTGATTTCGTGTTCGTATCTGACTCCTCAATGAAGAGTGAGTGAAAGGTAGCGACTACACAGTAATTATCCACCTGTGACATTAAAAGTGAGGTAAAAGAAGCCCCCTTTTTCATCCTGTTTCTAGCTGTTTGTTATTATTCATAACATGAGGGGGAAGCATAATGCTCACTATGGTTCCAGCTTTAAGGATATATGAGGATTTCCTGTTTTTGTCCCATAATAAATCATGTTGAAATAAATATCTCTGGGTTTGGATCAAAACAAACACTCATGATCGCTGCGCTCTTGGAAATGTTTTCACGGACTAAACAATTTATCAAAATCACTCGTTGGCTGTAGCTATAGTGTATCTTTATATAGTACATTTTCTAGCTTATGGATGAAATAACAGAATGAGAAAGCCTGTTTTTTGGGTAGTAAGAGGACTTAAAACCTGCCAAATCAAGGGAATTCTTACATTAATGCAAAAATGTAAATCTGATGAATTACACTCATGATTGAGCATTTGTGAGCTCTTTGTTTCACCACAGAACATTAAAGCTGAAGCATTCAATTGCTGCATGATTTCCCCACTGATGCTGTCCAATTGATGTGTTACCTGTCAGCCCACATGACTTCATGTTTCTAGCACTTATAATGAAAAAACTACATGTCATGTCAAGTCATGTTGACACTCACCTCATTGTAGCGATTACTGGGGATCTTGATGCTTGTCTTCCTCACCTCCATGTCCACAACCAGACCTTTCACCACCGGCAGCGTGTACTGGTAGTTACGGAAGTCCTGCGACAGGGATAGACAAAAAGGTGAGGACAGGAAAACAATTTAACTAAATTAAACGGGGTCTTAGAGAAAAACTGAGCATTCAATAAAAACAAATCAAAGCACTTATAGGGGAACCCTTCCCCCCAGATTTCACACAGAATTTACAATTTTTTGAAAACGTATGGGGATAATACTATTTTTCACCAAATTACAGCCACACAAACAAAGCACTTACTGCGAGCAGATTCATGATAGTGTGACCAGTCTCTCCGAAGAGGGGTTTTCTGAAGCGGACACTGAACAGCGGACACGGATAAACTGCAAAACAAAATGTTTAGTCATTGAAGAATCAATAATAGAAATGCCTTATATTTTCAATCATCAAGTTTCTCTTTCAGTTGTCACAATATGGAAATAATTTTAACATCTATCCATAACATCAACTTTGTCTGTGGAGGCTCTCCAACTTTTTTTCTCAGTGTACTGTAGTGTTATATTACATATGTTCGTGTCTTCTTTCTGCATGTTGTGTGTATGTAAGTATTTCTGTGTCACCTTTTATTATCATTTAGTTCTTTTAGTTTCAATGTTTCACCTTTCATGTCATGACCCGGGCAGAGCTTCAACAATTAGTGCACTGATTGGTTAGTCGCTGGAAACAAAATGAATCACTAACAATTTTGTTAATAAATCAATCGTTTAGGTCATTTTTCAAGGAAAAATGTCAAGCATTTGCAGGTTCTAGTTTCTTTAATGTCAAAAGACTCGTTGGCATTGCCCTAGACCTGGGTCATGTGATTGCATCCAACTGGCTGTTGCAGCTACATCAGTAAACCTGCATCTATGTCATTTGGAGCACTTATAAACACCTAATGGTCAAAACATGCTGGCTTTTACGAACATTTCCCTTTTTTTCCTCCAATGATTTCGACAGTATAATGAAAGATTTTTAGTGTCTAGATTGCCTCAGCAAGTTTGGAAGTAGTTTAAAAATCCAGGGTTCAAACTTGGGCATGAAAATGTACAAAAAACGTACAGCAACATACAGAAATTTGGTCCAAGGAAAGGATATTTTGATTTATTTCATGATCTTTGTTGCTGTTACAATATATCTGCTCATTTTTTTATTCATTTCAATCCAAGTCTTGGTTCTGGGTATATTTTTGAGGTGAGGTGTTTCCAGGTTTTGTTCATGTTGTTATTAACTGCACAACTAGTCTTCCCTGTGTTTTCTGTCCTCTCGGCTCATAAATGCAAATGAGCTGAGCAACAGACACACATATCAAATACAGTAAACTGTGTCTGCAGTTAGGAGGAACGCTCCTAATCCACGAGTGAAAAATAAGACTGCTTTTTTCTCCAGCAGCCAAAGCTCCTTAGATGACTATTTTTAGCCTTATCTTAGCAAACAGCTGGAAATAAGATCTCACCACAAACTCATTAGCAATGAAAAACTTATCTCAGCTTCCATCTGTACTTCAGCAGGGATCTGAGAGCCGACGAGTGACTTACCCTTCTGCTGGTCACTACGTCAGGTAAGAGGTGAAAGCGTAGTGAACTACACAGTTCGTGTGGTGGATTAATTTCATGGCGATGCTAACAATTTGTGTTTAAGAGCCTCAACTGTACACGGCTTTGTTAATGTATTCTATCCGAGCTCACTGGAAGCAGGCAAGAGGCTTAGCAGGGCCAGGCAGTGCTGTGCGCTGGCAGGTCTGGCTGTGAGAGAAGGAGGATTTGGTGGAGACGAGGCTCTACGATAAAACCTCTCACAAGACTCCATGGTTCACGTGGGAAGTTGTGAGAAACATATGAGAGCAGGCTGGTATGATGTCAACAGGCTTCCCCTGACAACTGACAAGCTGAGCTCTCAAGATCAACATGGATCTTAATATGTTACCATAAGAAAGCATCGAACCATTTGAGGACACTTGCACTCTTTGCTTCCCGTTCAAACAAATTCAACTCTGTGAGGTTTGATTCCTACACTTGACAGAAACAAATAATCTTTGTTAATTTAAATACTAAACAAAATGCAGCAAATCTGACACAATTAAAATCTGAGGCCCTGCAAATACTCACTTCAATTGCATATCCTGTTTGGTCTCCAGCCAGCTCTGATAGATTTGCAGGTCAAAGTTTTGTGGTAGTGCAAAGTCAGCCAATAGACACACTGATGCACAACTTATTAGTTTAGCCTGATTTATTATTGTGTTTAGTGCAATAATACACCGGCAGACTACAAACTGTAACATCGGGCTCACAGACTTCTTACAGTTTGTGACTAAAGATCAATATTTATTTGTATGACATCACATCCTCTGTTGGGACCGTGAGCAAGGAGATACTGTTGAGTGGTAGACTAATGTGACTGACTGTCTTGGTTGCAGCGATACACTGGTGTATGAAATCTGATGATTATCATTCCATTAACATTTGCTTATTTATAGTGATAAATTCTACTGTATTGTTGTTATCAAAATATATATAAGTTCTAGGTCTGTCAGTACATAATGTTTTCTGGGGCGGACAACATGCAGCAAGCGGCCGTGGATTACAATTGAACCTGGACCGCAACAAAGGAATCAGCCTCGTTACATGGGTCACACGCTCTACCAAGTAAACAACAAGGTGCCACTAAACTTTCTATTACTAGTCTTCTTTTTATTAAATAGGAAAAAAAAACTTTGGACATTGACATTGGAACAGAGCCTCAAACATTTTCCAGCCCCACACAGGAGAGCTGGTAGAACTTAGAGCTTGACCAGGAGACAAAGAACAGAAACTACCTACCACCCTGCAAGCAAACATGCACAGAAAAATCAATATGACTAAAGAATTCAGTTGTCTGCACTAAACATGTTTGAAAAAGCGCTACGATAAAAATGAAATTAGAACATCTACTTTTTGATGTCAGTTGGACAAAAAATGACTAGCTTGTGAAGTTCATGTGATATAACTGAAAGCCATAAAAGACTCAGAACAGCAGTTTAAGAAAATCTCACATTTAGATCAAGAATGATCTTTGAAACTTGTTTTAAGGACCAATTTTCTTATTGTGTCTCTGTACATATATCTGTGTGTGTGTGTATATATATATATATATATATATATATATATATATATATATATATATATATATATATATATATATATATATATATATATATATATATATATATATATATATATATATATATATATATAGTACTTGAGACCAAATTATTTTTCCAACGGACAAACAAACTAAATGTAAACTTTAAAATAACCTTCTTCCTCTTAATGATTACCACATAGTGTGAACCCCAGATGCCCTGACTCACATCGGTACTCTGCGCCCAGCCGCAGCATGAGGCGGATGGGGAAAACCTTAGCCCAGGGCGTTTCCCACTTCTGTATCAGGATGCCGAAGAGGTAGGGCGGGTTGGGCAGCAGCAGGTCCTGCAGTGACTGGAAGGAGGGGCTGATGTAGAGGAAGCCGCCATGCTCCTTACTGCCCAGGAAGCTCTGCGTGAAGAATGAGTGACTCAGGTGGCTCAGCACGTTGCCTTTAGGAGACAAGGAAGAAGGGCAGGGGAAGAGGAGAAGGGATAGGTTGTTAGTGATACAGGAGATGTGAGGAGGAGGGGTCGGTGAAATGGGAGAGCAGAGGGCACAGTAGGGTTGTGGGGGAGAAAAGGGGAGTAATATAGTAAGAGTATAAAAAGCAGGGAATGATGTGACAGGGACCAGGAATAAAAATGCAAAGGATAATATGGCAGATGATGATGAAAATGAACATTAAAAAAAGAAAAAAAAGAGTAACCCGAGTTCTCATGCTCTGAAAAGCGAGATAGATATGAAAGGCAAAGGCTTTCAGTGTATGCCTGGGATTACTGTGGGAATAAGGAGCCTTTCTAAATCTGCCTGAGTTCTACAGCCATGAAAAAGAACAGAGCTTGCCTGCTCACCCTACAACCTCATATTACCCACATAGGGTTCATGTTACTAATTATCTGTCGGAGGGATCAATGGCTTTAGATGCCACATAATGCAATAACCCTAATAGCATGACAAAGCTGGGTGGCTGGGACTTGCTAAAGCCAGCACTTCTCCCCGATACTGACTGACGGTGAGTTAATCAGGAACGACATGCACAATATGGCTCCCTTCCCCCAGTCTGAAACTGCTCCAGTGTGCATATGAAAGAGGACTCAGCCTGAGGGGGGTAAGCTGTCAAAGTCACCCTATGTTAGCTGTTTTTGCTCTGTGGCATACGGAGTTAAAAACGCAAGACAAGCGATAGTGAGGTGTCACACCTGGAGGGAAGCGAACTAACAGTGGGGCACTAATGTTCGGACATTTGTCACTTTCAGTTCAGCAGTGGTGGACGGTAACCTGGTTTCCAAATAGAGAACGACTTGGTGCACCTGTCGTCTCCACGGAACAAAAAGTAGAGCTGGAACATTTTCCCCTCACATTACACTACATTAGTTGAGGGTTAGCTCCTTTTTAACTGGGCAGCACCTGACTGAGACAGGTGGACTCACCTGTGGTCCTTGAGACAAAGCTACTAATGAGCTGCTATCTCACCCAAGAGGGGCCCACAGTGGAGGTGGACTAATTTCGCAGTGTGCTTCCTGGTGAAGCTGTTGGTTGTTTTCTTACCACTGAGGGCCTCCTGGTAGAGCTGCACGAAGTGTGTGAAGATGTCTTTAGGGATGGTCTTCTCATCAGGTAGACACTGGAGCAGGATGACCACCTCTGCCTGACCGACAGCGTGCATGCCCTTAGTCGTCACGTACCAACACTTCCTGTTCACATCTGACAAGTAAAGAACAGGAAATGGGACTGTATGGTTACCAGGTTACATCACATCCATAAACATTTTATAAGCTCCTGTTTTATTATTATTTATGAATTAAATGCATGTCTTGTTCCTCCTTGTAAAGAGAACTCTAAATTCACCACACATCTTCTATCAGCAATGAGCATAAATCACTACAAGTAATCACAAAAAATGAACCCATCACAAGTTGTGAAAATTCTCAAGTCAGAACAATCCTTATAGGGATTTTTTTCCCTTCGTGGCACAAAAGAGCTAAAAAAAAAAAAAAAAACTATCCTCATAAAGCCATAATAATAATCAGACAGCTGTCTCCGTCCTGATATTTAACCTTTTCATCCCTGTCAATAATATCCTGTAATTCTATCCTTGTGCACTATAAAGGATTATACAAAAACCAGCGTTTTCTAATTATAAAATTAATCCGAAAATATAAACAAGTGAGTACATTAAGGTTTCAGCAGTAAAATAAGTATAACAATCCAGACTGTGGAAAAAAGGAAACACACTTCTTCCCTCTCATCTTCCCTCTCTTTTTCTCAACAATGTTCTTAACATTGGCACTATATAGGGATTGACCCATCGTCTATCCTGGCTGATTATCTGATCAACTATCTAGCATTTTTCGATAACTGGACACAGTTTTTTTGTCTTTTGTTTTTTGTCTGACTGCTGATTAAATAAATGTATCTAAAATTGCTACTTTTGGCTCTGCTGCAGCAACCTCTCTGTCGCTGTCTGTAGTCGCTGCTCCATCTCACCTGCGATTGCGGATGGTTTTGTTCTCTCAGATGGATGACAGAAAATGAAATTAGACTTGGGCGGCCCATATACCTGAGCAACTTCTGAGGTGAAGTGAAGTATATTTGAGGGAAACACTGGTTAGCAGTGTCTTTGGTTACTAATATTCGGTATCACTTTCAGCCCGAAGAAACCGAATCGGTCAATCCCTACAACTAGAAGACAACTAAGAATTGTGTGTCTTTCCACTCTTAATGTCTGAAGGGCAAAAGGACAATATTGTAAGAGCCAGGTGAAGCCAGACATGTAATGTATTTAATGTAAAAGTTAGGACATCCACATGAATGCAAAAAGAAAAAAGTCTAAATTTTTGGGCATGTTTGGGAACGGCTGCTCAGTAATTCACCAGACAAGAGCTTAATTAGGCCAATTAAAATTTTATACAGTACTAATATGTACTCTCCCTTTTCCTTAGATCATCATTAAATCAATAATTCACAAGTATGTCCACACTTATTTTCGCTCCTCCAAAAGTTCCTTATGGGAATAATGCATTTTTAAAATTCCATCTCATGAACACCCTCAATTGCTGCTTTAGGATCTGGCTGGGAACTCACAGTTGACGAGTTTGACCATGGCGAGCAGGTTGGCATTGAGCACGAAGACCAGGGGGTCCGGGCCCCCCTCCTCCAGCTGCTGCATGAGGACAATCTCCAAAGGCCTTTCCTCCACTGCATAGTCTGCAGAAGGGTCAGGTGGAGCAGAAGAAAGAGAGGAGGGTGGAGGGAGGAGTGTAGGCAAAGTTAGATAAATTGGAGAGAACAGAAGATGAGAGTGGAGGAGATGCAGGAGTGAGAAACAGGGGGGAGGTGAAGATGATTAAGGAGTCACATAAAAATGATCACATCTCCAAAATCTTTAAAACATCATCACTGCACTCCCATGAACAAATCCTCTGCTCCCACCCGTTTGGCGATGAGTGGTCGAAACATGAGCCATGATATGAAGCACATGAAAAACACACTCAACAAGCACAAAGACAGCAGCTTGACGGAGCAATGAGGAGGCAGCAGAATGGTGAGGATGAGGGCAAGCACCTGTGATGTGGCCTCCCGTACCTCCTTTGACTCCGGTGGAGATGAGGATGGGAGGGAGCCCGTCCTCCGGGATCAGGCTGAGGGAGCTGCCCACGGGGCTGCCCACCGGGGCAACCGGGGTATGGGATGCCTGGAGGTGGAGAATAGGGGCGGGGGTGTAGGGTTAGATGTTATAACACACAGTAGTATCCAAAATGGTTTTATTGGCTGTGATTTGGGTATACCTGGGTGCTATAGTTTATATTTACATTTTACCACTCTGTAGTTCCCCTCTACAAAGCTTTATAGCATCTTTCAGCTCAGTGTTTTAGTTTACCAGCCTGCAACTTCACTGTTTTGTTTTACTTTCACTGCTCTTACCAACCTTGTTTCCAGCAGCAGTGGGAAGCTGTGGGATTAGTTATTTGCTATTAAAAAACATGGAACACTGAGCAGCTTAAGAGGCCAGAAATTTTCCTCCCGAGTTGGTGGACCAAAGGCAGGCTAAAATGAGGGTAAATGTCTCACTTATATTTCGTCAGATGGCCAGAAATGCGATCGTTACTGAGCGCTAATGTTGCTCCACGTATTTCAACAGCTTTGTTGATATTCTTTACACACGTGAGACATAAATTTGAAGAAGGAAGATTAAGACTACAACATGTGATGATATGCTCTCCACAGAGCACCTTCCTAGTACAAGAAACACTCACTTAAACTGCATACAAATTTAAGGCTACTGATTTCAGATCATCTATTTGTTTGCTTGTTTTGATAATTTATTGCAAATAAATGTATCTTTGTTACTTAGTTATCTGTGTGTTACTGTTTCCCATTTCTGTTGCATCTCTCCATCACCAAAATTAGATTACTTAAGTGATGTCACTTGAGTTATTTTTTTAGATTGAATAAAGCGTCACAAGAGTCACACAACACATCATCCATTCACTTTGTCATGTCAACTGTTGGAAGGCTTAATATTCCTACTGGTCTGAGTTGAATGTTCTCTCACTCTTGCCTTGAAGGCACTGTTATTTAGTATATTATACAGTGCTAAACCATGAAACAGTTAGAAAAGCACAGCAGGAGCTTCTGTATATCAATGGCTCAACACTTTTCCACCGCTACACGTGAACTTGATCCTGATGAACATTCTGCAGTAAATCAAAATACATGCATCCCTGAGTTCATGCCAGTATAACTTCCATGCCGTCATGTGAAACGGCTATACTCAAGTTCTGTATGCATACATCATCAGACCATATGAGATGAAGCTCCAACAACCATTCTGTTCAACAGGCCATGAATCATCCTGACAGGTAGCTTTCAAGCCCAGTGAGTTAACAGCATGACCACGGAATCAACCACATTCAACTGTTATTTGTTGGAAGGAAAACATTAGCCTATTTTTGCTCTGCTGGGATTTCTAATTCTGATTAAGCAAACAAGGAATGTTTCTCTTTTGAACTCTGTTTACGGCCTGTTTGCTGAAATCCATGACTTAGCCAGTAAACAACCATGAATTCAACAGAAAGAGTTCTTTGTGACTCCGCTCAGCTAACTCTAGAGTAGTTAATATGATCATGCAACCTATGCTAATAGCATTAGCTTTGGGTGAATGTTTCTCATGCCAAGGCTACCTCTGAGGATTCCAAAGTGGAGGATTTGTTTGAGTATGTGGAGATGGCCAGCGACTGGGAGGGGACCGGGCTGGAGGTCGGAGGTTTGGGGGACTCTGCTGTGTCGCCATTCGGTAGGACCCCGTCAGCAAACCATACTCTCCTCTGCTCCCGTGACAGGGACCCTAAAGATGATATGACAGCACATTCACAATTACATCGTCTTGGTTGAACATATAGTCACAGGAACAAAGAAAACAAGTTAAAAAACGGCATGCAACTTTATCAGGACAGGCAAAAAAATAAAGACAAAAAGTTTGAGTACTTCAAAGTTGTAGGGACTGAATGTCATGTTAAAGGTGAAGAATGAAGTGCTAAGAGCATTTTTATTTCTGGTAAAGGTCGTACCCTCGTTGCCAGGCTGTTTCAGGACTCCCACAGGCACCATGACGGTAGGAGGAGGGGAGCTGAGCACCCCAGAGGCCTGGGCCTGCTGCAGAGGGGGGATGGTGGAGCAGTATTCCGCTGGGTTGTTGGGGTTCGGACTCTGGTTGCTTGCAGGGGCCGGTGTCTCCCATGATTGAGCTGACAAGGACAGAAAAACATCATTAGCGGAAGTAAGGAAAAATGTGTCCATGTGTAATGGCTGAAAACTATACAAATTGGAGAAAAAAAAAATGCTAGCATAATTTGTTGTGTATATGTACAAAGGGTATGTGTAAATGCAATATGCAAGCTGTGGTGATCTACCTATGTCCTTGCAATGATGCTCACCAGTCGTCAGAGCAGAATGACAGGTGACGCAGACACGAGCCTCCTTCCTGTCCATGTACATGAGCCTGCACTTCAGGCTGCAGCACGTCGCACAGAAAACCTTCAAAACACACAGCCACAGGAAAAAAAAAAAAAAAAAAAAGATTATTTGCACATGCAAGGATTGGACCAAAAACATATCTACGAATGTTTCTTCTTTAACTGTGAAGATTTTTAAAGGCAAAGAATTGAAAATAGGTTGTGATTAAGTCTGCAGTAAATGTTCCATTTTATGGATATTGATTTCCTCTACTTTGCAAGCACATCAAAGAGCTGCAGCTGTGTACTGGGCACTTTGCTTTTAATGGATTAGCACCTCCTTGCACATTATTATCCAGTAACATGTATTTAGTAGAACATTAGACAGAGGGTGGAGGATCCTTTTAATTTGGAGCCTCACAGCACCAACATAAACTGGTTTGTGGATCTACCGGTCTGGTGCTGGATGCACTGAGGATCCCGCTGCGTCTTTTGTTTGCGGCCCCAGTGCTGGTGTCAGTATTACTGCAGTGCCAGCTCCTCCCTGCTCAAGTGGCAGAGACTGTGTTTGTTTACCACCCTGGGAAATTAAGTAGCAGTCCGGCGATTTTCCAGTGCAGTGTCAGCGACCACATCTTCACTTTGAAGCATTGAGCGGACACCCTGCTGCAAGTGTGGGTGGCCATAATGCTAGAAAGCTACCTGCACACCTACTGTGTTTATCTTTAAATAGAGGCCTAAAAAGGAACTTCTCTATCAAAGCACTTCATTTAATTTAGCTGCTTACTCACAGAGTCCAGGAAAGCTCTTTAAAGTCACTGATGGAATATTACTGTTAAGTATTTTAAAACCTGAGCATTTATCATCTTGTTTTTCTCTTGCACGGATGATTTTTGTGTCCTATCAAGCACTTATTTACCCTGTTTTGTCTGCAGTAGTTTAATTAGTGCATTTAGAATTTGTCCTTTTCCTGAAAGATTTACTGTGCTTGACTGAAAACATTACAGGTTTGATCATTCTAAGTAAGAGTCTATTATTGACAAAGCAAATAGTTGATTATTCAATTAGTCCATCAAGAGAAAATTACCCCATAACCCTTTTGATAATCAATCTGCCATTTTTTCAAGAAACAAATGTCCTAAATTGTCCAATTATAACTTCTTGATCATGAGTATTTGCTTTTGCTTTTTTCTTTTATCCCATGGCAAACTGAATATCTTTGAATTTTGAAATGTTGGTTGGATAAAACAAGATTTTTTTTTTATTGATTTTCTTTTTTTTAGATTTTTTCCGGCATAGACACGTTTATTAAGCAGTAGACAGATAGGAAATATGGGAGAGAGAGGGGGATGTGACATGCAGCAAAGGACCTCCGGCCGGAATCGAACTGGGGGCGTATGTGGCATGCGCTCTAACCACTCGACCACCTGCGCGCCTCCTCCATGTTTTTTGACATTTTACTGACAATTAAATCAAGAAAATACTATGAAGATGAACTGATAATGAAAATAGCTGCAGCCCTAGTGTCAAAGAACTCATCGTACCAAACCCAGGATGAAGGCATCAGCTTGATCTATAAAACACAAATATGATAGATAAATGTAAAACAAAGAAACCTCTATCCTTCACTTATTCATTCACAAAGTTTGCTACTGTCTGATGGTTAATGCATTACAGGAGTTACTTTCTGCTGGTGTTATTTCGCTAGTTTGGCTGTCCCTAAACCTGCCTTGAAAGGTTAATATTATTTCGCAATACCCATAATGCCCTTTGACAAAACCCCGAGGAGAGGTGAACTTCTGGTGAGGAAACATGTGGGGAAAGTAATAATGATAACAGCAAAGGAAAAGCATACAAAAGTTTTTCAATGTCATGCACCTAACTCTGAATACAACTCATTAATGCACTGCATCCTGCATTTGTAGTCTATAAGGGCTGCTATAGGTAGAGTTTTTTTTATTAATCATTATTTTCTTTTATCATTTTCTTTTTTTGTTTTTAAAAAAAAAGGTATCATGTGAAGTTTGTGACCACAACCATGGAGCAAGATTTTACTAGTGAGTTTCTGTTTTGTTTTTATCTTCCACATGAGCACCATTAGTTTCATGCTATTCGATCATCATTGGATGGCAGTAAAACAAAAGGTTTATGTGCTCGCAAAGACAAGGAAGAAGACTGCAAACTAGCAAACATGCATGTCTGAACGATTTAAAATATTTTTAAGATCAGCTTTGCAGATCTTTTATGATGCAGAAAATGCACTCACACATTTAAGGCCTCACAGATACACATGTTTTTGGGAGAGGAACTCTGAATGTAAACACATTTGTTTAAAGGAATCTCCAAAGAGCACCTTTATGTGTGTTAAGGATTGGGTTCAGGTTTTCATATGAAAAGCAGCTCTATCACTCCACTGACCTTGCCACAGGCCCTGCAGTGGTGCCTCCTCTTGGTGAAGGTGAATTTAACATCACATTTCATGCAGACAGGAGCCTGGGAGTCAGGCACCCACACAGGGGCAACTTCTCCCAGGGAACTGGCAGGTTTCCTGCACAGAGCACCCTGCTGGCCTGCCTGAAGGTCATTGTCTGGGCTCCCTGTGGGCATCAGGAGAGGAGAGTGGGCAATACCATCGCCGTTCACCCCAACTGCACTGAGATCTGTCCCACTGAGTGTAGTTTCAGAGGGCGTACCTCTCCTGCTCTGATTTTCCTGGTTTTTGTTCTTGCTGACAGCAGCCGGGCCGAGCTGATTTTGGACCTGGCCCGACAGCGGCTGTGGGATCTGGAGCTTGAGGCTGACCGGCTGCTTTGGTCGGGCCCCTCCATAGGGAACACTGACCGGCTGCAGCCGATTGTTGTTGAGTTTTGGTTGGATGCTACCAGATCCCACTGCTCCTCCATCACCGTTCTCCTGCTTGCTTTCCTCCATTTCTTTTTCCTCAGTTACAGAGTCCTCTTTGGAGGGTACAGGAGAGGGAGAAAAACCCTCCTCCTCTGCCTCCTCCCTCTCTTCAGTCTCCTTAAGCTCAGAATGACTACTGCTCCCCTGCTCCAAACCATTGGGAAGGCTTGTTATTCTGAAGATTTGGTCTATTTGTTCTCCTGGACCACATCTTTTCTCCTTCTCCTCAACTCCAATCCTGTCAGGGCAAGGTATACCATTCTCCTCCACTACAAAACTAGGTTGAACGTCTCTCCTTCTGTTCAGGACAGTTTCTATCTGCTCCTCCTTAAAGTTTGCTGTTTGTTTTTCTTGACCATTGTCCTGTAAAACAGCAGTAATCACCTCCTCTTTGACACCATTCCCATTTTGTATTGTTGGTTCCACATTTGGATGAATTTTCAAAGGCAGAGTTTCCTCCTGTTCTAATCCAACCTCAAAGGTAAAGTGAGTGTGACTGACACCTCCTCCTCCTCCAGCTCCAGCTGCTGAGGCGGCTCTCTCGTCCTGATGAGGTTTAGCCTCCTGGTCAGAAGCACCAGGCTGGTTATCTGCAGGAGAACTTATCTCCTTGCTGAGCCCATCTAACTGAGGGCTTGTAGGGCTGGTGGGGCAGCCGTTCTCCACGGCACTACAGGCCGTCACAGGTGGTGGTGAGAGGTCATCTGTGCCCACCAGTTTGCCGATGTTGGGCTGGGGGAGGGGTGGGCTGTGGATGTCTGCCGGCCTCTCCTCTGCCCAGGAAGGAGGCTCGGGACCAGGATGTCTTTTAGGGTCGGCCCCCGGGGAGGTGCTGGAGGAGGAATCAGGGAGGGTCTTGAAGGGTAGTGGACTCTCCCGGGGGCTGAGGTCTGCGTGGGCCAGGGCAGGGTTCAGAGAGAGCAGGTGGGCTGGCGGGGCCAGAATCTGGGTCCACTTGGCATCTGAGAGAATGGGATTGTCTGTCTCATCTGGCCGAGAAAGAAGAGAGGAGAACTGAAAATGTATATGGATCTTACTTTGTCTTATTTGTCATACAATTACTATCTTCACATGACAAACAGTATAAACAGAGCTTTCAATCAAGAACGGACTCTTAAGCGCTTATTCTTCCCATGGGCGGTTGTAAATTAGGTTTGACCAACAATCTGCCCTGGCTAATTAGTGGATCCGATATTTAGCATTTTTGTGAATCCATTCAATGGAAAATATACAACTTTAGCTCTGGTAAAGAATGCAATCTGAAAAATTTGAAGAGTAAATCTGAAAAAGTAACTACTAAAGTCATAGATAAATGTAAAAGTAAAATATTTGTCTTCAAAATGTAGTGAAGAGGAAGTACAAAGTAGAAGAAAATGGAAATACACAAGTAAAGTACTAGTATCTAAACTCAACTCAGTATCTCAAGTTCTCAAGGTAAATACTTGACTAAAAGTACTTTCACACGTCACCTTTTACCCTAATTTTTCCAATAACTTGCAGCTTTCTTGACATGTGGAAGACATGAAAGGAGAAGTGGCGACCAACAACAGCATGACAGGAAGCCTCAAATGAACTCCCAGGTGATCGAAAGAGCTAAAAATGTCAGAAACAAACCAGGGGACAAATTGAGAAATGAGGTTGGCATGGAGAGGGAAATTAGCGTGTGGATGGACTGGGAAATTCTAAGAAAGTGGGCTAAACGACTCAGTCACCCCTGGGAGCCATGAGTCAGGCTGAAACATGCATGCTGTTTAATACGAGTGGAAATTCTTTTAATATTTGTTCTCATACAGCCATGTCAGCTACTGTATAGTGCTCTCCTCCCTCCACTGGAATTTATGCTAAGCTGTTTTAGTTGTGTGTTGTACTGGGGGTTCAAGCACACACATATTCAGTCACACACGGAGTTAATCTGCCAAGCTGGATCTCTGGCAGAGGACACACAGATAATCACTCGCAGCCAAAATACACACTCACAGTATCATCAAAATATGCTGTGTGGAGGACTGGCATTTTTCTGGGGGGGGGGGGGTCATCTGACATTAATCCAGAAAAAGAGGCAGTCTTTGCTCTATTATATAAAGATGGTTTATACTGAAGAGCTGGAAGTCTGCAGATGCACAGCTCAGTAATGCAGTGTTTATTTTACAATTGCCATAAATAAACTCAGAGGAACAACTGTTTCTAACGGCACCAACACAATTGCTTTACTTATTGTGAGCATTAAGTGTGAAGAAAAAAAGACAACCCTCTTGTCTTGCACCAATGACACAGTTTCACAAAAGCCCCAGGGAAACGAATAATCCAATTAGTCCTATTCCCTGTCTGCACACCCTGAATCACCACCTGTAAATGTTACTCAAACTCATTGGGTGGTGGCTGATTGCCTGACACCTTGATGATTTACACATGGGTTACATAAGGGCATCCAAACCTCCGCTCCTCTGAAACTTCAATCCCACAGCCCCGCCTCGTCCTGCCTGTCTTTTCTCAATGACTCACTGTATTTTAACCTGTCTCCTCTCTGACACGGTCGCTCACCTTCGTTCTGCTCGAACTCATCCAGCACCTTGTCCAGATTGAAGGCCTCGGCCTGGAAGTAATTCTCCATGGGTCAAAAAGCTCCACCCTGCCGACAGCCGTGTGAACCTAAAAGCAGGGAGAGTGTGTCTTTAATACTAGATTGGTTCACATATCCATACCATATGCAGAAATCCCTGAGAGCAAGAATCATATCTCCTTTCTCATATTTTTGTCCTCTACTTGGCTTTAATATGATTTGTTTAAGTAGAAATATTCCCTCTTACTCCGTTTCACTCTTACTTCTCATTTCCTCACTTGCATGTTCGCTCTGGGGTCACAGATATAATGAAAGCGAGGTATAGGTATGAGTCAAAATGTCTTTTACGATTATGAAGGTTACGGAGGAAATTTTATGACAGGATATGAACTCAAATTCTCTACATTTTAAGGAAAGGTGTTTCTGAAGTTCTTAAAACTTCTCTTTAGGCTAATCCTGATCCAGTATTCAGCAAACACAAGTGTGATGTGGAAACTTGAAGCCACCAGTGCACATACACTGAGAACTGACTTTCTCTTTGAGACAAAATTGTATAGAATAATACTTTACAAAAAGAGAGTCTGTCATATCAAAAATTGCTGCAGCAACATGAAAAGATTAAAGATAATAGATAACTTTCCCTGTTGAATAATCCGCCAAATGCTTTCTCAGTCAACCAATTAAGTAAAAGTCAGACAATAGTGAAAAATGCTCATCACAGACAGTTTCCTCAAGTCCTAGGTGACAACATTCTTTGGCTGACTAGAGGTTAAAACAAATATTCAATTTACAGCATTTTAAGACACAGAAATCCATTATATATTCCCATTTAAGAATCTGTAGCTAGAAGTTTGTGTGTCAGTTTTGCTTGAAAAAACATCTTAAATAATGAATTGATTCTCAAAATAGTTGCCTATGAACTCTTGGTCACACAACTAATTGATAGAAACCGTATACAACCACCCAAATGATGGTGCATGATTAAATGGCCAACATTTAGTTAAAGGATACTGAATATCATTTCAAAGATGTTAAGTTAAAAGCTTCACCGACTGTTTCTTAGTAATGGCTGCTTGTGATGTTACAAATATAGTAATCCAAACCTATCCTACTATAACACTCTCTGAGGGTTAGTTTGAATGATCAAACATACAATGCAAATGTTCCTTTGCAGATAATGATCAGGGTTGATTTTGTTTATTTTGAAGGGACATACTTCTTCCTATTCTCTTGCTCTTTGATCGACAGCTGTTGACAGTTCTTAACATGAAACTCCAGAAGATGGTGTGTAAATCCTATCAGTCACATTCAGCCTTGAAGCAGTGCTCTTCTGTCTGTCAGTCCTCACCTGCACAGAGGTCCTCCTCAGCCGTCCCAGGCGGTGTTTTTTCTCAGCGGGTTTCCCTCTCAGGTCTCACTTCACCCAGTCTGGCAAGCGCCCAGCGCCCACACCTTAGACATAGAGGGAGACACCATTAAGTATAGAGCTGTTTTCTCAACCTGTGTGGCAAAGCCTGCTAGTTTTACTATGAAGTGATGCAATGAGTAGGGCTATGTGCTTTCTCTGTGCTTAATATTTGACTTCCTGTGGATGAAAAGTTTAAACTTGACACCTGATTTTTTATTGGGCAAACAGAGCGCCTGTGACGGATGCTTCTTTTTTGTCTCTCGGTTAAGGTTAAGGCTGTGTTTTTAGGAAATAAAAAACTGCTTTCAACCACGAAGCAAGGTCAAACCTCACAATTAATTTAGAAATGAAATGTCAAACGATTGATCAGTTGCCAGAATAATAATCAACAACTATAATGACAATAGACTAATTGTGTCAGAATTTTCTTCAAGCAAGAATGCAATACACCTCATTTCAAATATTTAAAATGTGAGAATTTGGTGCTTTTTTATAAGATAGTATACGGAATGTTTTTGGGTTGGGCTAAGTGATATGGCCTTAAAATAAAAACATTATGAGGATATATCACAAAGCACCAAATACATAATATGTTTCGAGTTCCACATAAAAGCTAGTCTGGGCAACAAAATGATATATCACTATGTTTTTGACCAAATACCTCAAAATTGATATTGTGGCAGACAACTAATAGTATTTACACAAAATATCAACATGATGGGACTGATAAATAATCATCAGTAATGTGGATATAATGACTAAGTGGGTCAAGTCAAGTGAGAAGAAAATTCTGCAAGTTCAGAAAAACACATCAATGTACTGTAATTCAGCCTTTAAAAAACAGGAAAAGACAACACGTATGCCATTACAGGACATTCAGGTTTCCAAAATCTAAGACAACATAGTCTATATCACGACAATGATATATGACATTGTTCGGCCCTACTTTGGGTTTTCAACTGTTAGCTGGATAAAATAAGCAATTCAAAGATGTCACCATGAGCTTTGGGGTATGATAATAGGCATTTTTCATGATTTAATACTGAAAAGATCTTTTGTTAATGAGTTGCAGCCCTTCTTTCAACCATATGATACACATGAATGTCAAAATAAAAACAGAACCACATCCAAACTTACATCTTCACCCTTCACACTGATGATAAAACAGAACATAATCTTCAAACAAATGAGGGACACTCTTGTCCATGAACCAAAAGTTAATACAGTACTTCTAGCTTATCTTGTGTTTTGCACATTATCATACACAGTGAGATGTTATCCATCCAAGCTGAAAAAAAGGTAATCAGAAGTGTGAATAGAAAACAGCTGAAGCCTGAATCACTGCACAGTAAACCTTCACAGTCTGTCCTTGGCGATGAGGGGACCTTGGAGTGAAGATGTGATGGTGTGGGGCGTGAGGGGGCGTGTGTGTGTGTGTGTGTGTGTGTGTGTGTGTGTGTGTGTGTGTGTGTGTGTGTCTGCCTGTCTGTCTGTGTGTGTCTGTGTGTGTGTGTGTGTGTGTCTGCCTGTCTGTCTGTGTGTGTGTGTCTGTGTATGTGTGTAGGGCAGCAAATGAGTAACAGCCAGGCTGAACTTCAGGGTCATTCTCATAAGGACAAGAGCGACCAGGGATTACACCAGAGACCAGATATTCCGCAGAGCATCGGCCTCAGAGAAAGGAGCAGAGTCAACACATTTTCCGCTTAGTTTAAGGTGCAAGCATGGGCAGGATGTCAGCACAAAAACAGTGAAGGCACAGGACAGGAGAGTGTGTAAACATGTAGTGTGTACCATGGGGTCAAATCATTTCTGCCACAAGGCTGAGGGACAGTGCTTCTATCAGGGCTGAAAATACAAAATTGCACTGACTACAAAAAGGCTTGTTTAAGTTTTAATAATCCATCATTGAATAAAACAACGAAAAAGTCCTTAAATTGTTGAAAACCTTTGAGCAAGCACTGTCCAGATGGAGAATGATGACTCAGTTTAGACACAACTCACACCGAGTGACGTCAACACTCTATCAATACAAAAATGAACTCTGTTTGCTAGAATAAATATAAGCTGCGACATTTCATACAACCATTTCATATAGCAGGTGACAGTGACTCAATCTACCACCAGTGAATGAAACCTTTGGATGCACGTTGCAAATAACTGCATTCACAATCTTTCTTTCAGCCTGTATACATTTTTAAATGTTGTTAGGTGGGCTAGATGATTTTGGAATATCGCATCCAACTACTTCTATGTAGATCAATATGATAGTTTGCCTGATACATGCTGAGTATCATTAAACTTTAGCTGGATCTTAGGTTTGGTACAGATTTGCAAATTATATTTTTCTTCATATTTCAGCAAAATAGAGATCTATTTTTCATATCAAATGTTGCCTAAAGATAAGCAGCCCTATGAGATCCGTGCCTGAATACAATTATCTGTATAATAACAGAAAAAAAACACTTGTTTGGGCATTTTATGCCTTCCTGAGTTCCTCATGAACTCAAGGACCCGAAAATCAGCTCTACCCATCATCACATTGCGTTAATTTATTTACAAGAAATATTTAAGTACAATAAAAACTCCTAACTAACTAACTAACTGTAAATTGGATCGAATTATCACTGAAATCTGATTATGATTATGAATGGAAATTGTGATGATCATTCCCACTAATCATGGATCATGTTGCAATTGTAAAATCTAGATACAAAATAAGTGCAATATGATTTTTTCCACAATATTGTGCAGCCCTGGTCCTAAGTCTCAATTAGTTTCTTGTGACACTGAGCATTTGAAACCGGATCAATGAACATTGCAGGCATTGATGAAGACATCTGAGCAGTAGTATCACATGTCTCACCAGGACAAAGGATAAATACAGGCAGGCATTTTATCTTTTTTTTTTTTTTTTAAATCGACCAGAAGATAAACTAGCTTGGGTGAAGTAAATTATTGTCACGTCACCTGAACCAAGCACTCATTAGGAGCTACATCCAAAAGGGACAACCTCGCTCAACCTTTTACTTTAGCAGACAGGTTTTAATTCAAACTGGATGAAAAGCCTTCCTAAATCGCCTTACACTGCATGAGCCTGAAAAGCTCCAGTTGACTGCAGGACAGTCTACACAAAACACACCAACACATATGAACACACACACAGATACGCCTCCATGAGGACAGGAGCCCGTCCCTGATTAAGATTTAATTACCCTGCAGAGGCATTGAATAATGCATCTTTAGTCAAAGTGCGTAAAGGAGTTGTATTTTTAGACATGTAAACTTGGGAAGATGCTCTAAAGGAGACATATGTGCATGAGAGAGTGTGTCAGTCAGAGAGCCTGTTAGACTGAAGGAAAACAGTCCAGCAGCTACATAATTGTAGGAAAACATGTACGAACATGCTCAAACCCTTCAACTAATGATTGATCAAAACAATCACACATAAGATATTACATGAGGTGTTGCCTGCAGTCAAAAAAGACTGCCAAAACTGTGCACGGCAGTGGAGCTCACCTGACTGGTTGGTCTGATCCATCTACAAACTATTTAACTGACAAAACTAATCAGCCCATAAAATTGTCTCAATATTGCTTCTGAATTTGACACACAGCGAAAAAAAATATCTTAGAAAATTAAACACTGCTAAACAAGTGGTTGTTCGTGTTTTTTGGAGGCTGGGGGTTTAATATTTTTATCCATGATGCTAGTGCCACGGCTCTAGGGATGGATATATTGGTCAGTCTATCTACTACTTTTGTCCAGACCAAAATAACTCAGCATCTCTTAGACTGCCATAAAATATGGTACAAATATTTAAAGTGTCTAGAGGATGAATCCTACTGACTTTGGTAATAGAGTAGATTTGTAATTCGAAGTTTAATGTCTGAACAACTACTGGATTAACTTGTACCAGTTACACATGCAAGAAAACCACAGCTAATCCTTTTAACTTAAAATGAAATTTAGTACACATATTAAAGTTTGAATGTGTCTGTGTTTTGGATTATGGATAGGCCTGCCACAATAACTGCTTATGCTGGGTGAAATATTCTCCAAGAGATAATTGCGATAAATTATGTCATTATCAGTTTAAGACCATTTTATGCCACTGATAGATAACAGTACAATAATGCAAATACACCCATTCTAAAAAGAGCAATGAACCTTTAATTCACAGGAATATTCAGACATTTGATTTGGAACGTGAAACAAAGTTGAAATATTCGAATTAAATAGAACATAAATAAAAGACAACCACACAACCAAAACAATAAATAAAATAGACACAAATTAAATGTAAACCCAATGGGCTATAACAACAATTTGATAACAAGATATGAGCGATAACATAATAACGTTATCAATTGATCACACGATCAATTGATTTAAAATATTAATATTTGTTCAAAGTCACTGCAAAAAAATCATTATGTGGCCCACTTCATTTTTGTGCCAACACAATGAAAGCAAACAGCATAAATTAAAAATGGTAAAACACAAAAAAGGGTCATAAGTCACACAAGATTTTTAAACATGAGTGAAAACAAGTCTTGAGTCTCTATTCTATTTCTAAATCAAGTAAGCTGCAGTTGATCCCTAGTCACTGTGGCCATGTTCTAGCATCTTTCCAGCCTCCAGTGTAAGCAAGACATGCTAATAATGAAATGGCCTCACAGACTACTTACACAATAAACCATGCTTGACTGGACATCCTGGCATGGCAGTGAAATCAAATAAGACAAGGGCATAAACAGTGAGGAAGCTCAGACTAACTGGAATGCTACAACAGTTCACCAAGTCTTCGCTGTCAGAACAAAACTGACTCTGTTTCCGGTTGTTGTTTCCTGTGAGGGCGGCTGCATACACTTCCTCAACTATCAAGTGGAATTCCCTTACAGTCATTACTTATATATATGGATCTGGTTTAGTTGGATAATAGTTCCCCATCTTTTCTTGCATGAGGATAGTATTTTCAATTACACTCACACATTAAGGCCCAGTGTTTGTTAAAGAGGCCCCCTTTCACAGTGTACATTTTGATCATCAACGAAAGGAAACTACAGGTGCAATATCATAAATAATGGTATAACAGCATTTAAATGCACAATTAAGGATTCTGGGAGTGTACATGCTGCCTCACAGGCATGGGCGTCTTCAATATCCCATCATTAACAATTCCACCTGTGCTTCTCTTATAGCCCTTTAACACTGGACAGAAAAAACACAAATACCCAATGAGAAAGGGTGCAATCTGGAAACATTTGCAGTTCAAATGAGTCTGCAACAGTCACATATTGTAATCGGCAGTGACAGAAACATGACACCACATGCACATTTCCGCCCCTTTTCCAGCATCCATTGAAGTTTCGGACGTTGGTTCATGATTACTTTTCCATCTGTCTCAAGCAGTGCTTGAACATCCTTTAGTCGATAATGATTTTAAAAGATAGACTGACATAAAAGATATAGAAAAGTTATCACAGCAGCCACTGTCAAATGTGACAAACGAGCAAACGTAATACTCGTAATAGGAAAAGGTGACAATCCCCTATTTTTAGCAGGTTTATCCTCATATAAATAGCCGGCATATAGACGATGATTTGGTGTACAAAGGTTTCATTGTGCCAAGTAAAAATATTTGTCAAGAAACTGCAAAACAAAACAAAAAAAAAGCCATTCAAGATTAAATTTTCAGTCTTAAATACAGCTAAATTTAGAGAGTGACCTAGATTTCTTCTTCAAATTAAGAATAAATGTACTGCATACAGTAAATGTTCCTAAGTGTTCAGACTTCGTCTCTGCTCGTGAAGGATTTAAGAGAGCACAAGAGGCATCATAACCAGCTGTCGCCAGATAGTTACATACAGAGAGTCTCCACTCAAGTTACCAGCAATGAAAAGATGTTTTGTAAAGGATGATATAAACATAAAAAACAAGTTAAGGTGTGAGTACAATCAATACAGTAATTCTTCCGAATGCACATACAAATCAAAAGTTAAATAATTATCAGCTAATAGCAAATGAAGCTGATAACAAATTTAAAAAACATTGCCAGTGTCTCTTAAAGCTTAGGCAAAATATTTGTGCTTTCATTTTGAACCCTATTGGGAAAAAAAAACAAAACACTACATGTGTGACAAAATAAGCTCAGCTCAAAGTCCACTTACTAGTTTTAGCTATAGTTTATTTCACAGTTCAAAGTCTGGTTAACTGGATCAGGTGTGGACATGGTGAAGAGAAGAGACCATATGATCGCCTTGTAAGATATCAAATTAAGATTATTTAGTTGCACATAGTTCATTATAGAGACATATTTATGATGCCTCAGTTTCTAATGTTGTCAACATACACTACTCAAAATTATTAAGGGAAACTGGGATATGGGTGCATAAATACATGTGCCTGGATATGCAATAAAATTTAAATGAAATGTGTCGCATTATTTCAGAATAAACATCAAGTCAAACATTAAAATATCTAAATATCCCTAATTCATTCATTCAATTTTTGAAGAGTGTATTGGCAATAAGTATCAAAGGCAATGTGTTTTAAGCTTATTCATTGCATTATGTCACAATGAGTGATGAGGAGAGGCTTTCAAAAGGGATTAATCATGTCAACCTGTGCAATGAATGAATGGTATGACGTAGCCCTGACGCATGACCTCCTGGAGGACTACAGCGACTACTTATTCGATCACGGATGGTGTTTGGGTAGACA
Source organism: Sparus aurata (assembly GCF_900880675.1). NCBI lineage: Eukaryota > Metazoa > Chordata > Actinopteri > Spariformes > Sparidae > Sparus > Sparus aurata. Next base: position 15,257,654 of record NC_044207.1, on the reverse strand, counting down.
TCACTGTACTCCTCTTTTTACAACATCCTGGTATCCTTCAATCAGCACCTGAAATGATACGTTGAAGTATGCAGATATGTTGCAAAACATACATTTACGTAACCAAAACTGAGATTATCTAAAACGTAACTAAAATTGTAGATATCTTTAGAGCTCCATTTTCTGTGTGGACAAGTTTTGAAACAATGACATCATAACTAAAATGTTCACGTGCCCATTGTTGTTTTGTGTGTGAGCATGCTCCTGAAACAACAACAACAACAACAACAACAACAACTGCAAGATTGTTTGGCACCAATGTAAATTATTCCTTAACACAACCAAATCTAATCACAACTTTACGATCTTTTACAATCATTTTTATTTGAATAGAATAAACTTGCATGCTAAGAATGTGTTCAACATATTGTTGACATAGACTTCATCGTCTTGTGCTCTCTTGTATACAGAGAGGGGAGAAATAGTAGTACAGAAAAATATCTGCAGATGTGGTGGCAGATGACAAGTCCTTAGACTTTACTTAAAGTTTAATCGTCTCTATAAAAAGCACATAGGTCCATTTTGCGAAGAACTTTTCCATGTGGAAGTCAAGACGAGAATCGATCACATTTTCTACTTGCTGATGCCGAACTTCACTGAGTGAGTGGGGTATGAAAGAAGGACATCAACAGTTAGTTTGTGTGTTGTTTTTCAAATCTACTAACAGTAAAATAGGTTTAGCAATGATTTGTAGAAATAGTGCTGAAACAACTATTTGATTTGAGTCCAACGATTTTTTTTGTTTGTTTTCCAAAATGTAAACAGAAAGTAAATCGAATATATTTTAGTTAAATTATAGGATTATAGCTGCAACAAATAGTCGATTTACTTTTTGGTCAATCAACAGAAAATTAATTGGCAACTATTTACTGTATAGCATGGATCAGCTAGAAGTTTGAATGCATAAGTAGGAGGACATTAAATACAGAAATATCTACAATTTGCCAGAAAAATAGATTGTGGACACCTCTCATATCGATCCCATCTAAAATCACCTCTTAGTACAGCATTTATACACTAAGTGACTGATGATTAGAGTATAATAATAATAATAATAATAATAATAATAATAATAATAATAATAATAGTAATAAGACAGGTTAATCAACAATGAAAGTACGGACTAGTTGCAGCTCCATTTTGAACTGCTGAAATAAAAACAAGCAACTTAAATACCATTGGGTTCTTGGAAATTGCATTTACAAAATTATTACTTAAGAGGGAAAACATCGTTAATAAAAATAACTGTTAGTTGGAACTCCGCATTTACAGCAGCTGCATGACTCAGCGGGGGGTTTTGGATTAGAGGAAACCCTCCTTATCTGCAACTTCTCTTTATGAAAGTAATAATGGCTGCATAACTTGTAAATAGACGTTTCCTTGTAACTAGAAGTTTCTGCACTGTTCCTTTTTAGTGTGGTGCTACAAATTTCCCAGCTTACATCCTGATAAACACTGTTTTTAGATTGAGCCGTGCTCCAGACGCCGTCTACTCAGGGTGAACACAGGAAACCTCAAATGATCACTTCCTCTCTTGAAGAATGGACTGACATCACTTTCTAACAACATGATCGCATGACTGAGACACATTATTATGTAATGATTAACGCCCTGACTGGGAGTACAGTGGGAGTTGTCCTGCCTCCTCCACCAAGTTCTGTGTGTCATAATTTTCAAATACTGAGAGATGTGACACATTAAAGAAAAACAAATGAAAGAAAACAGGCTACAGGTTTGTATCCTCCTAAAAGTCAGACTTTCTTTAAAAAAAAAGATAATTTCTTTGACAGGAGAGGTTGAGAGGGAAAATCCACTGAGAACTGAAGAAGGAGAGGTAAAGTAGAGTAACTGTCGTCCTGTTACAAAGAGCTGCTTTGCTTCACAGCAAGTGTCAAAAGCTATTATGATCTTCTTTTTTCCCTTATGTTTTGATCTACATTTAACCACCACAAGACAGGAAAAAAAGCAGCAAAAGGAGACAGGCTGCTGGGCTGCCACCCTGGAGAGACTAATACTATGTGAAAGCATACAGTAACCTACATCAGGGAAGTCTCTGCACACATGAGAGCCTGTCTTTTCATGGGTGCCTGTTGGATCTACGCAATCAGCCCCCCCCCCTTCCCTGTGTTTTAATGCCACTTGAAGATGTAGTAAGATATCATGTTCTCCTGAGTCCTGCTACAGGTAAAAACCCTGATCGCATGTCTTGTATATGTTTCACATTCAGAATGATGGGATGCCAAGCATGAGCGGACATGAAAATGATGGGTGTGAAACAATCCTTTAAGTAATGTGAATGTAAGAAAATACACGATATTTATAATCTGATCTGGCTTTCTCTTCAGAGACAAATTCAAATTCCTCACTGGTCATGATGACTATTCAAGGTGGAAATGGGATGGGCCCCACCTCTTCATAAATCCACCTCCAGAGTTTGACTGAGGCCCCGTGGCCAAAACGATGAGGTAAGTGCAAAAGACATGCCACCAAACCAACTCTCATGAGCAGATAGTTGACCATTAGCTTGGATTATGCAACTATAAGTGGCACTGTGGCTCTGCCTGCTGCCTGCAGGCCAAACACAGCGTCAGATGGTAAATATTATTCACAGGTAGACTGGGTAAACACATGGAAAACTACTCTGTGTTATTAAATGCAGTGGGGTTAATCTTGAACAGCGACAAAATCCACAGTTGGGGTTTGTTTGCACAGGAACTTGGGTATAGTTGTATTAGCTGGTCTGCTAGCTGAATTTATCGTCCACACCAAATCCGCGAAAGGCCACGAGTAAGTTTCCAAAACATTTATCACGAAGTCGACTGAACAACGTGGTCCAGATTTTAAAAAATGGACACCAATTAATACAGCTGTACAGCGGCATGTTTGTATGAGGGGGGTGAAGTAGCTAGTGTTGGTTCCAACGGTTCAGCGGGTAGTCGTGCGCCGAGTGACGGCAGCGACTTGCTGCTCCGACGGACAGTCGCACCGCCGCTGACTCGGTGGGCTGTGTGGCTAACGGCCAGTTTTAACGTCCATGACGGGATTTAAAAGCTTCCCTCCCTGGGTTATCTCAGTCCATTTGTCACAGTGTCTGGCTGTATTTTTGCTTCCCGCCTCGCTGCTAGCGTTTTTTAATGAATGTTTAGATTCGGCTCGTAGTGCACAGGAGAACGTTAACGTGTTGTGTAACGTTAATTGACGTGAAAAAAAGAGAAAGAAATAGTGTTACCGTGCCACCACCTTTACGGTCCTCCTCGCCGTGTTGTTAGCTAGACAAGAACACTAACGTTAATACCACAACAGCCATCGACACCGACTTCGGCTTAGTTAACACTTGCCGTTGCAATGGCGGGTTGTAACATTAGAGCAGCAACAGAGCTGTGAAATGTCATGAAAACAAATCCAGTCACTCACCGGAGGAATCCTCATCTTTACGTGGAGTCCTGCGGAGCCCCTCCGTTAGTATCCGTCATACCTAATCGCCTTTGGAGGCTATTTTTGAGTATCCTCGCGTGGACCCTCCGCCGCCCGCTCAACTCACACAGCGCAAGTCGGAAAGTACAGTCTGTAGTCTACCGTAGTTGTGCGACAGCACTCAAGGATCCCTCCCCCAAGGTTTAATATCGGGAAAAATAAGGAGCAACGTCAAGACAACCACGATGGAAATCCCGTACTTCCGGTAATATCTTTCAAAATAAAAGTCCTATTTTGAAACTTGTAGCTTGCCACACTGCATTTAAAGGGCAGCTCCACCAATTTTACACATTTAAGTGTGCTAACAAGCCTTGAGAAGTACTCCAAATGTGAAAAAGTAGTATAAAGCCTTTTGTGGCCACAAAGGAAGCTGCGCGCAATCTGATAAATCGCCTCCAGTGATGTTACTCAGTGGCTAAGTTGCATTGTGGGTAATGTAGGTTGTGAAAAGCAGTCCACAGGTCTACTATCACACTCTGCTAACAACCATTATGGATAGTTTGTATTTATTGATTATTTGTTTATTATTATTTATTTAACCTGCGAAAACACTAATGACGTATTGTCATTTACAGTGGTGTCACAATATAAAACAACCACTCAACAAGACAATGTTTTATACGGCTAGTAAAAGAAGAAAAAATAAAGAAAAATACAGGCAAGTATGCTCAGAAGTTCAAACAGGGTAAAAACAACAAAGCAGATTAAAAATGAATAGATACAAGAGTGACAAGCATGCATTTACAGAAGCTAATGATTAAAGCATTTATAATCAAAAATAACAAGATCAGAGATGAGGGCTTTGAATTGCCTCAATGGCAGTAAAGAGTTTCACTTTTCAACTTAATATATATGCAGCTTATGATCCTGACAGCTGCCTTTATGTTTTTGGAATTATGGACATGTTTTATGTTTTGATGTTTATATTTATCATACTTACCAGTGCATATTTTATAATATTTTATGACTGTATTTTATTCTTAGATTCTCACACATATTCTTTTCATTATGGATGGCTTAAAAACAAACGATCAAAGTTAAAACAGCAGAACCAGAGGAATCGGCTTTCTTATTCCACACATTTATCTTTCGTTTCATAATGTGGTGCTTACATTAACCTCAATGTATTCATTTATTTATAATTAGATTATTGAACATGTTTGGTAAAAAAAACAAGTACACATAAAATATATTAGATTCAAATTCAATCTTTCTGTCAGTCAAAAGAAAATTAGCTTCCATCTACTTTGATAAGCTATGGAGCCATGGTTTCAGTCATTTTTCAAGCAAAGACTCTCAAGCATTGCTGGTTCTCAGCTTCTTAAATGTAAGAATTTGCAGCTTTTCTTTGTCAAATATGACAGTAAATGAAGGGTCTTTGGATTTTGGACTGGTATGCATTTTCAAATGTTTTTATTTGTTGACATTTTTAGACTAAAATGTCAAATGAATTGGCAGATTGAAAAATAAGTATTAGGCCTTTTCTATGTCTTAAAATGTGAACTGTCACAGTAGGATCATAAAAAGAAATGTTCAAATACCAAACGTAAAAGTACTGATGATGCAGCAGATATATAGGCTATCAATAATTAAATATATTTTTTATCATTGGACTTTCATCACTGATACATCCATGTGTGACAGCTAAGATATTTCCCTCTAACATGTAAAGTGGAGGTATAAAGAAGCATAACATTGAAGTGACTCATAATTGTAAGGATGCACAGCACTAGAATGAACTGTAAGATCCCTTAGCAGCATGTCATCTTAAGTGTCAATTAGAACTTGTGTGTACACTTGTGTGTACATTCTTTAACCAGTATTAGTCATGAGCTTTTATTTTCAAAGCGTCACCCCACAGTTTCCGGTTCGGTGCAGCTGTCACCGTGTGTCTTGCCGCAGCTGTGAACGGTTCAGCTCATCCCGCTCTGCACTGTGGTCCAGCCGCCGCCGCCGCCGCAGCAGCAGCAGCACCGGAAGCAGGGACATTTTGGCTCAAACCGGGCTGAAGGTGGTGTGCTGAGCCCCGGGGCGGGTCCACAGCTCCGTCCCGCTCCCGGCACGACACCCTTGAGCCAAAATGGCACACTCATCCCGGGTAACCTTGTCAGAGCTCCCTCTCTGCGGCTCAGACTGACAGCTGCGGCCCATTGATCCGCACGATGCAGCAGAGCAGCGTCAGAGGTGATCAATGAAACGGGATGTGACAGTGATGTGTACAACCCACCCAACCTGCTAACCCATCCTTATCCTTACACACCAAATTGTTACTGATGAAAATCAAGCCAGTACCAACCTTTGTTTCAAGATTGATTCGTAAGTGCTGTATAAATAATCCACAAAGATCCTTGAATTTACCTGAACCCAAGGTGATGTGATGAAATAACTCTTACTGTGACCAACAGACACAAACTAATTATTCAATCAAAGATAACATACAACAGACAGCAATCCATCATCTTTGTGATGGATTGATTTTGTCATTTGTATTTCTTAAATGACAGGTTATTCACAGTGGTGGAAAGTATTTACTCAAGCGCTGTATTTCAATGCAACATCCTTGAATGTTTCCATTTAGCTCTACTACCTCAGACTTCGGTAAAATATAACTCGTTTACTTGACTTTGCAGAGTAAGATTTATCATATCAAAGCTATGATCACTTTATACCATTTTTAGCATGATTGTTTATTACAAAATACCCCATGAACCCACTTAAAATAAAAAGCCTAATAACACATCACTATAGTATTTAAACTAATCCCCTTTTGACCAAATGCATCAAAATATTTTTTCACATTTTTTAAGGGGCACTGTTTAGTTTTGGAGAAGGAATTCTAACTCAGAATTTGTAATATTTACAAATCCAAATTTTGTTTTCTATAACTGAATGAACAAGCTGTTCTCAGGGGAAAGTACGGTCCCCTGAACACTGTTTGAAGCTAGAAAGGTGGCAGGATCCGCCGCTTACAAAGTAAAATAATGTATTGTGAAAGTGCATAAGGTCAGTTTGTTTATTTAGTCTTGAAAACAAAGTTTATTTGGTTTAAGCATAAAAAAAAATCAATCATTGAACATCTTTCTCCTCTAAATACAATATATTCCTCAAAACTGCATAATGCACCTTTAAAGCATCGTTAATAATAATAACAATAATAATAATAATATAATGTTAATGTAAATCTGGTATGGGCCTTTTTGCTGCACAGTAAGTACTTAAATGTACTATCGACTGCTCTCGCCAACTTTACTTAAAGGAACAGTTCACCCAAAAAGGAACATTCAATCATCTACTCACCCTCATTCTGATGGAAAGTTGAGTTTTGTAGTCCACAAAACTTTTCTGGAGCTTCACAGCAAAACACCACTGCAGCATTCTCCTGAACGACTAAAGCAGCTGGGGACTTGTTTAACAACATCTTTTAAAATCAGATAGGGATCTGAGCGCCTCAGGACATTTGGATCAGACCAGAGGAGCTGTAGCCATCTCACGTTTTAAGGTTTTATAAACAAGTTCCCATCTACTTCAGTTGTTCAGGAGAAGGCTGCAACGCTGTTTTGCTGTGAAGCTCCACAAATGTTCTGTGGACTGCAAAACTTAATGACAACATTTTCATTTTTGGGTGAACTTATCCTTTAAAGGGGCTCAATGGAACCTCTGTGTTGTGCTGAAAGCTTTTCGTTTGTTAGTGGATTTCTTTTATACACTAACGTTAGCTACTGTTAGGTTAGCAAGCAACCCTTACCCACTGAGAAGAAGCATAAAAACTGATTTATGTATGAAAATTGCTGCAAATTGTTACATATAGCCTTGTTTTCCAACTGATACATGTAAACAGTTGTCGTTTTAATTCAATTCAGTGTATTTTTAAAATGTCATTGTGGTTTTTTGCAGTGAAAATGTATCTTTATTTATCCTCCAGACTTAAGTTACACAACAGCTCAGATATCTATGAATTCAAGGAAGTGTAGAGGAAGAGGCCCTCTGTCGGGCTTCTCATAAGCTTTTTTGTTCTATTTATAAAATGTGTATCAGTTACAAACTTTACATATAAAAGGAAACACAGGACTGCTGACTTTCTGTTTCCTCATTAGCTGTGGACATGAACTCTTCCAGAGCCTAAAACAACAAACAAATCTGAGGAATCAAATAGACAAAAAGGACAAACATCAATAGCCCAAAAATGTTTTATTAAATTCATAAATCACCACTTTACTGTAAAGTGAATTCTTCATTCACTTTCATATACAATCTCTTAAATACTAGTCATGTTTAACCATGTAGAAAGCTTAGTTGAGTCCTCGTTTCTCGGCGTGTCCACAGCCTACTGAAATCAAAACCTTCTGTATCTGCGTGCTGTTGTTGAGTTGTTGTGGCAGGCTATACCCGAAGTGGTTCATGTCTCCGGAGATGATGCATCGCACCTTTAACAACCGTTTCCCCACAAGAGGAAATGCCCTTTGTGAGTCCAGTAAGGAGGTAACAGAAAAATTAAAACGGTTGACGGAGGAAAAAAAACAGGCTTCGTCAGTTTGCTTCATTCTTTGAGGCTTCATCAAAGTTCTCCACAAGATCTGTAAGAGAGAAAACAACAAAGTACATCAAGGTTGTGTTCTGAGAGCAGACGCAGGGTTTGATGAAAGTGACATGGACAATTTGTGAAACAATTAGCGATTGAATTCATTTCAAAAGACATCTTTATATCTAACATTCAGGAGCTGAAGAGTTGCTATAAACCTGGTGAAAACAAGGATGCAGAGCAAAGTCCTTATTGGCTTGACTGACAAAAGAGAAACCAGCTTTAAGAGATGTAGTGTTTCATATATTTTGGAAATAAATCCTTTACTTGATCTACAAGGTGACGTGTTACAGAAGGATTAGCATTGTTTTATTAAAAGCCCCATAAAGCATGAGGAGGAAATCTTTCAATTGTCTTTGTAAATTAAAGCAATGATTATCTACCTGGTACGTCGTCGTCCTCTTCTTCTGCAATTTCCTCCTTGACTGCTTTCATGTCCATGGCTGCAAAATATATAAAAGAGAATCAGGAGTGGATTAGAAGTCAAGCTGAAAATTGGCGTAAGAAAGTTTTGTGATAATAACTGCAGGCTTTAGTGAACATAAGGTCCCAAATACATGAACATGGCATTTTATTATCTTTGGTAGTTGCTCATCAGTCTTACAGTACTGTACAGCCATATCACAAGATCAGTTGTTTTGCCAGGTGGAAAAATGTCTTCCTTTTTCCCATGTATTCTTTAAATTTCATTTCCATCTACATATACCATGGTCAACTGCTTCATTGTCAGTTATCTAGATTCTCAAAAAGTGTGCTGGATAGCTGAGTAGATGCTTTAACCGGTTCACATCTCACAGCCCAGCCTCAGCGCAAGATTTCATAATTTGGACTGAAGCTGGGTTCATGTCCAGACTGGAAACCTTGATGACAATCAATTTACAGTGGTTGTTAGGTTTCCAGGTCTGGATTTGCCCGTTTAACAATCACATAAAAAAAAGGAGACACCAGGGCATCACATTACCGACTGGCGGGATATAAAACAGGTAAACAGTTTTTGATTTCTGTTTACAACATTTTATAGCCTTTGCCAACACCGCAGCGGTTAATAATAATAATAAAAAAAAAAAAGGACTGCAAATTGAGTTTGCGATCATCATAATGCAAATAAGTACTTCACCCCTTTATTTTACAGGGTTCATCTGTTGCCATTATATACATAAAAAAAAAAAAATCTGATAATTTTCTGTTGAAGTTTTCACTCTTTCCTCAAAGGCTTTTGTTTCTCCTCAGTTTTCATCACTGCTAAGCCCATTCCTCGAAGTCATATTTACAGACTTAATCTCCACTGGTTCTCCAGCGATTCTAAACAAACAAAGGGCTGCTGCACAGAGCAGTCAAACAAATCTGCTAAAGTTCACCGATATGTTGAAGGCAGCATATTCAACTGTGTTTCTGTTTGAAGCAAGTGGAACCATGACTACCTTCTTTTGATGTCCAGGTCATTTATATGTCAGTAGGGTGTATCGTCTGCACACATGGAGCCCTGAACTCTGGTTGAAAGCATTCATAAAATCTACTGACTTTTCTGAAAGCCCACAGAATACGATGATGATCACTGATATTCCACGACCACAGAGGATCCTGCCATTGTGACAATGAGTATTTATGCACGTGTGTTGTTGTAAGTGTACTCACATTGCCGTGGGAACTGCTCGGCCAGCTTGCGCAGGCTGGTGAGGCTGTCGGCTCCCAGCTGACTCAGGATGCCTGGCAGCATTTCTGTCAGCTGTTTGGTCTCAGCGTGGCCCGTGATGGCGAAGGTATTGGCAGAGAGAGACGCCTGCACTTTAGGATTGTTGAAGTGGATCACTGTCCCATCATCTTTTATCATATTCACCTGAAAAATACAAGCAAAAACCATACCATCATAATTAAAGCCAATAAAACCTGACAGTATTTATGTTTGAACACCTAATCAAGTTTTTTGTGGCATATTAAGGGTATATAGCATGGGACACACCGTCTTTAGAGCCTTGGATTGGATAAAATAAACCATTAACAGGTTGAGACAAATTTAATTCTGTGCATCAGGTTAGTATCTTTGTCTTTTGTGCTTTGATTTAACTGAAAAACTTTGTGGGAGCTTTTTGAATAAAAGCTCTCTAAAAATAAACTAGATGACATGAGAATGCTGTCATGAGGCTCTCCCAGTCTTTTATCTCTTCTCATCAGGACTCCCACCAAGACAAAGCAGTACAGCTACAGTCAAACAAAACAACATTAGTGTTCCTTTGATGGCTCACCTCTTCTATCCCTGCGATGTTGTTCACTGCCAGTTTCTTCAGTGAGCCCTGGAGTTTTTTGTCATCAGCTGTCGCTGTCTTGTGAACAACCTTTTTCTTCCTGCGGGCAGTTCCCTGAGGGAAGAAGGAACAGGTGTGGTTGTCAAAAAATGAGTAGATAGCTGAATTGGGCAGAATGTCAAACACATTGTAATACCACGGGGTCACATTATTTTTTCAAAAATGCAAATGGTCCCGTTTTTCCATTCTGTCTTGGAGACAATATTTACTAATTTCTAGCTGTTGACAGTGAAGCATTTCTTAAACACAAGACTATAAATAGTGAAGAGGACATGTAAGGAAAGAGTGGCTTTTTACTTAGGTTTAAAAGTGTTTAAAGGGTTAGTAACTTGACTTACACCAGCTTTTTATTTATTTTTTTACCCAAAACAATGTTGATACTAAATTGTATGAATGCCATACATTTATATACTTTATAATGCTGTCTAAATAAGTTGATTCAACCCGAATGCCTCCAGTGAACAGTTAATGAAGCTCTACATCTAAAAAGTAGGTGCTCCTGATGTATCAGTAGGCAAAATGCTGTAAACAAGGAAGGGAAGTGATAACCTAAAAGTCCACATGACACATGCTTATTTCAAGTCCACAAACTTAGAAAACTTATCACAATGGCTACATGACTTTTACCACTACATTTCCACTAGTTTGAACACAGGATTTGGAGGTGTGGAAGTATAAACACATTAATGTCTTCCTTCTTTTGTATAAAATAACTTTCCATAATGTTGGCTGTGACTAAAATAAGGCATATTTACATTCTAACTGATAAACTGATCCAGGCTCAAAAATGAATGTGTGAGGAGTAACTCTCTACTACGTGACTGCGAGTTACCAACAGTGTGTAGGATCCTCTTGTTGATTTTTGGTGAAATTCAAATTGAGTAAATGTATGTCAATGTGGTGCAGTCTTGAAAATGGCAAAATGCCTCAATCAGGGCAAAAATAACAAATAACGCCGCCTAGTGTGAGGCTGATGACCACACAATACACTTGAACAAAGCCACAGAGGCCACAGATGAATGCCCCCCATAAAGGGAATGCTGAGGTCAGGAGGACAGTGCTGACAGATGCTGAATGCCATCACACTCCTTAAAGTGAGCAACAACTGAACAAGCAACAGGGCACATTTCAACACTAGACATATAACAGCTTGACACATTATTGGAATAATAGTGTGAATAGATATCTATTAGCATGCCCAAAAAAAAATAAAAATAAAAATAATAGCAGACTATACCTTTCCACCTATCCGGACCTGTGCCTGAAGTTTGGCGAGCTTCTCTTGATTCATAGTGTTCTGCTCGTGGAAGAAAAAAATAAAACATTATTAGCACGATCATATTATCAGGATTAATATATAAAAGCAATTGACAAACAGAAATTACTGTTTTCACGGGTGAGAAACCAGTTTTATGGAGCACGTGATTTCGTGTTGAAACGCGATAGACAGCACAAGTTGGGCAATCAGAGCTATATTAATCCACATTTCCACACATTAGTACCAAGCTAGCAGACAGCTAACAGATCAAATGACAGCTATACTGAAGCCATCCTGACGGTAGACCAACTTAAGTTAAGTAGACTGATAAAGAAAAGTATCTGGAACCAAATTCTAAAATGTACTTTAGCTACGTCTAACGTAGCTAACAGCTAACTAGTTAGGTACCGTTAGGTAACTAGCAAAAAGGCTAATTTAGCGAATATTAGCATAGTGGCTAAAGGAACAAGATAAACGAACTGGAATTCTAGTTCCTGGCGAGGCAAACAGCGGACGTCGACTACAAATCAAACGATGAAACAAAATAGCTTAGATGTAATCCACAAAGTGAAATCGTTTTTTACCTTTTAAAAGGAATTAACTGACAATCGGTTGGACTGTTCTGGGTACTAATGAGGCTGGAGCAGCGCAGTTTAAACCCGCGTCAAGCAGCAGCAATAAAACACACTTCCTACAAAGAATGTCAGAATAAAGTCAGCATGTCTCACAAACGGTATATTTATGACTTATAAATAGAATGTGTTAACTCGTAAGGTGGTAACATATATGTTTTATTAGATTTTTTTGGGATATGACACGTGAAATACCTGATTGAGTATGCTTGTGAAATAATGTTTGGCTTTTAAATGTTTGTTTTCGCGATAGTTTCCGGTTGATCTCTTACTTTTCGTTGTCTAACTTGACCATTAAATCCGCAGAAAGGAGCACGCGGTTATCTGGATATGACGTAATGCGAATAGCCGTGCTGACCAATAGCAAGAGGAGGAGGGAGGGGCACACACGAAACCTTATTGGACATTACTTTTATTGTGAAATTCCACTAGTTGAACATCCGGGTCTCCAGTTCACCCGAACAGTCACTGCAGCTATCTTGTAACCATTAGCTGTGTGGAAAAGGCCAGTCAAAATGCAAACGTCTCTAGTACACATCGCATTATTTTCGTCTCTGCAGGTTTTGTTGTCTTTGACGTGTTTTCAACAAGTTGTCGAGGCAGCCAGCGGGAAAGGTGAGTTTATATTTTGAACTGTTTTACATTCGGGAGCTAGCATGAGCCGGCTAGCTCCCCGCTAGAGAAGAGCTAGTTGTCTTTGTATCAGCATCCTGGATCACAAACCTATGTCCTGGAAAGGTAATTTATTGAGGAAGATGAGGTGTGTTTTAGCGTATAATAATAATAATGATGATAATAATAATAATAATAATAATAATAATAATAATACAAAATCCATTATTAATCTCCACTTTTCAAACGGCTGCTAATACTACTTTACAGTCATGCTATCTTATGAGTTAAATGCTATCCTTCTGAGATTGCATAAAGATCTTTACTCAACCACAAGCATTTATAAAAACATAAAAATTTTTTCCGAATATATTCAGAGTATAATATGCACATATTAAATAAATAACTTAAGATGTAAATACATTAAACACATATGAATTAAGGTGCAAGAGCACAAGTTGTAATCATTTACAAGCCATAAAAAACAACTTTACAGCAAGGTGCATCTGTCACTATTTTACAAATTACAAGTACAGAAGTATGACGAAAATATGAATGGAAAACAAATGTATTACAGATGAAACAGACTACTCTTTTATTTATTATTGGTGATGTTTTTAGTTATTTTCTAGATTAAACGATTAGTTAAACTTTTTAAAGTGGGAAAAAAGATCATCCTAGTTTCTTAAAGCTCAGGTTAATGTCTTTAAATGTCTTGTTTTGCCAGACACAAAACCCAGACATTTTTAGTTTGATTATGTTTGATGTGTCGGAACTTTCTGCAATTTTTGCATTAAAAATGGCTATAATGATTAACCAATTATCAGAATGGTGAGTGATTATTTTTCTAATGATCAACAAACCGATCAGTTGTCAAACGTCGCAGCTCATAATTGTATTAACTGTATCAAGGGTTGAATCACACTGCAAGGAGAAAATGAAATGCACTACTCAAAATGAGAGAGGGATATTGGGATATGGGTGCATATATGCATGTGCAAGAAAAGTCATTTTGAATATGGCGCATTATTTATTCACAAAACACAAAATAAAAATTCAGATATGTCACAGGAGTGTTCACAGAAGAGTTCTTATCTCCCTTCATATTAAATTACCACCATTCACTTGTGTTTGTCACAGTTTGCTCACAGTTCTTTGTGTTGATGTGTATTCAGGGCAGACCCACCCTGTTGTAGAAATATAATACTAGCTACACAATGCGGATGTGCTCAATAATCCTTTCCTCCTCACAGGGTTTGGAGATAACATCCACTGGAGGACGCTGGATGATGGCAAGAAGGAAGCAGAGGCCAGGTGATTTCACACTTCCTGTCACCTTTTGTGCAAACATTCACCTCGAGGGAGGCCTAAAACAGCTTTTAAAGAAATCCTCCACGTCTGCATCTCCACTCCAGACAAACATGTTGATACCAGTCGCTTGTAGTTAATGATTTTTCATCACGAGGGTTTAATTATTTTTTACCTCAGTGTCAGTCGTGACAATGAAAGTAGTTTTCAGTGTTCCCTTGTTCACATATGTATCATATATATTTTCGTGTGTCTGCAATGACAGTGGGCTGCCAATCATGCTCATCATCCACAAGAGCTGGTGTGGAGCCTGCAAAGGTAAAACATTTTTTTCCCTTTCTTTATAAAAAACAGATGTCAGGAGCTTTCCTGTCACGTCTCAATAAATCTGTTATGTGCCCACTCTATCTGTGTGTAAATAACAAAAAGCCTTTACTGAAACAAATAGTACATTTGTTTGTTAAAATAATGACATTTTTTGATCAAGACGCAGGACCAGCGCTGTATTGTGCTGATAATCATTATGATTATGACAGGATTTGATGTAAATAGAAGAAACTGTACATATTAATTGTGTTGTGTTGCCTCCACAACAGCACTGAAGCCCAAATTCGCTGAATCCAAGGAAATCTCTGAGCTTGCACACAACTTTGTCATGATCAACCTGGAGGTAAGGACATGTTTAATGGATTTCTCAGTTAATCGGGATTATTATTTTAAATCAGTTGTAATTTTTGGATGATTGTGCTTACATGAATATACATGTACATTATCAGGGGGATGGGATTTGTTCCCAGGCTTGTAAATGATAAGTTATCTCCTATTTGAACAGGATGAGGAGGAGCCAAAGGATGACGCCTTCAGCCCCGATGGTGGATACATTCCTCGGATTCTTTTCCTTGGTACGGAGGGGGTTGAGTCACGCTTCATGTAAACAGTTTGTGGGATTCCTTTGGACGGACTAATTGCACAGTTACCCTTGAAAAGTATGCTGTGTCTGATAAGAGTTTCAGTGGGCTCGATTTGAGTTTCACTGGCATGTTTTTGTCTTGGTGACGGTACAGTGAAAAGGCCAAGATGTTGCACTTTTTTCAGAATTTCTCAGAGCAATTGGTGGCAAACCACCTCAGTGATCTGAAAATTAACTGTAATACAGACTAGAGAACACATATATAAAAATATTGAAACAAGAACATCCCAAACGTGTATAAGATAATTAATAAAAGTTGGAGATAGTCGTGCTTTGATTGGACGAATGCAAAATCAAGCATCAAATATCGCCTGTTGTGTTAAATACAACATGGATGTAGTGTGTACATATTAAAGAAACACATCACAGGAATAAATACTTGAGAAATCAGGGCGCAAACTAAATTACTTCCCACATTTGATGGTTCCTTTAGTGAAAAGGCTTGTTGTGTGTTGTTTATTTGATCCACCTTTTCCAGTTTACAGAATATAATATCTTTATTAAAAAAGGACCCTCCCACCAGTAACCAATTATTTGATAGACAGAAAGTAAATCGGCAGCAAAACGTGCACAAAATGTTCTGCTTCCAGATTTTCAAATGTTAATATTAGCTGGTTTTCTAGGTCCTCATTAATAATAATTGATTTTGGACTAAAAGCTGGACAAAACAAGCAATTTGAAGATGTTAAATTGGGCTTGGAGAGTTGTTGGGAGCATTTTTTTGTTACTCTTTTCAGTCAACCCGAATAATTAATTGCCCCTGAAATAATTATTGAGATACATTTTTAAAGATAACAATAAGTAGCCCTGTATTGTTTGGAGTGCTTCAGATTTTAAGAGGCTCGTCTTTGTTGGCTATTTGAATACTTCAATTTGGACTTTAGGGAGTCGTTTCATTATTTTCTAACATTTCACTGACATAAATGATTTATGAAGTAATCCAACTATAACCCAAATATTTTGAGAACTGATTAAGAAAACAATGGCTAGTTGCGGCCCTGTATTGTTTTGTCTATGTCAGCCAGCCAGTCATTTGCTGGTTTTCTTAGTCTTCTATAATAATAAATTGATGGCTTTCTAATTGGATTTTGGGGAGTTTTTGCAAAGAAATGTAATAATTGATGATAATCCATGTCAGATTAATTCGTAAAGAAAACGATGACTAATTGCAGCCCTGTATTGTTTGGATTTCAGCTGTATTTTGCCTTGACCAAACCTATTATTTGACCCTTGCAGATCCCAGCGGCAAAGTCCATCCTGAAATCACCAACAAGAATGGAAATCCAAACTACAAGTATTTCTACAGCAACGCAGATCAAGGTAACATCCAGATTATCATCATTTACCTGTAAAATTGGATTTTATTATGCAATACAGCTGCCATGAGCTCAATGAATTTGTAAGTTCCCTTTTAAAAGTAGCTGATAATAATGTTTTTTTTTCTGATCTTCCTCTTGCTAAGTTGTGTCTGGTATGAAAGAGGCTCAGGAGAAGCTGACGGGCGACGCCTTCAAGCACGGTCACACTGGAGACGAGCTGTGAGGAGACGGACGCGGTCATCAGGCTGTAAGGGCTACACTCCCTCCACCTGAGGCGGTGCTTCAAAACGCCCTGTAACATCCCCAAACAAACCTCCACCTCCCACCCACTATTCACACTCACACTTTAGGGTGAGGGTCCATCTCATTGACAGAACAAAGCCAGTCATTAGAAAGGACCTCGATTCTTCAGTTCTACTTTTTGTCCTGTGAAGTTTTTCCAACACTACAATTCATGTTCCTGTCACTGTCTGTGTTTTAAAACATGTATATTTGTAACTACTGTTAATTAAATGCCATGTACTGTACCAACTGTCTGTAGAGGATATAACCAACTCAAGCTAGCCAAGTTAACTGTTTCTAACTCTCATTTGATGTCTAGAAATTGCCAAGTTTTTCAAGTAATTTGCCTGTTTCGTGTGACCGGGCAGCCATGAAGGTCTTTATTTTAGACATCTTACACTGTAGACGACATGAAATTCATCTTGACCAGTAGAATCATGTTTCACCACCAACAGCAATGACACTCAGTACTTCCTATTAGACAAGATAATATTTTAACACCCTCAGTGATGTGCTTCCAAAGATCCTCTACAGTATGTTCAATATATCTGTGACTTTACCATGAACTACAACATGGACTCTGTACTTCTCATTTTTCTTTAAGATATTATTCATTGAATCCTGCCAATTTATGTATACTTGCTGTAATAGCTGTATCTACATAATTGTTTTTTTTGTTGTTTTTCTTTCAGTTCTGATTTCTGTTTAAATACTTGTGAAGTGACACCACCAGGGCTGCAGTTAATGATTATTATCTCAATTAATCGATTAGTTGCATTTGTTATAAAATGGCAGAAAATGGCGAATCGGTGATCAGTCGTCCTCGAGGGTCTTGTGTTGACAACCCAAATATATTCAGTTATATACATACTGTTGGAGAGGGGTAAAGAAAACGAGAAACATTGACACTTGAGGAGCTAGAATCAGAATTTGTATTAAAAAATGTTTTAAAAAATGCTCAAACTGATTAAGAGATTATCAAAATAGTTGGTGCTTAATTTTAGAGCGGACAACTAATCGATTAATCGTTGCCGCTGTAGACACCACTCTTTTCTTGTCAGCCTTGTTAAACTCTTTGAATGAGGGATGAAAACTGGTTAAGTGTCTTGATGTATTTTATACATGTACACAGCCAAGTGTGCAAATAAAGTTTGTTGTACTGAGTTGTTTGTGTTTATTGTTGTCCTGGGATAATTACAGTGGGATAGGACGTTTTTCTGCATTTTTTTATTAATTTCTCAGGAAATAATCCATGCATGAACAAAAAAAAAAAAAATCAAGCTTATTAATTTAAGGCTATATACTTTAAAGCATAAAATAATAAGTCTAACAAATAACAAGTAAAATGTCACAAATTTGTCCCCCTTCTGTTTCTACCATTACAGCCTCTTACAGCCAGGTGACGTCAGAAAAATCAATGAGGGCTGAAGGCTTAATGCAACATCCATGTGCTCCCCAAGGGGTCCCACCTGCCGAGTGTGGGAGTCTTTTTTCCTACTCGGCTGTATTCATGTTGGAATGTAGAAGCAACATGGATTTTTTTGTCGCTCGGAATGTTTTAAAGAACACGTTGTTAGCCTTTTCTGGTAGTTGAGTGACAAGGAAAAGCAAAGGAAGCGGATCATCTAAGCCATGAATTATATCTTACAAATATGCATGTTATCATCAAGCCAGTGTTTTATCTTTGTCAACACGATGTTGACTCAGCAACCTGTGCACCAAAATGTTCACAGACTTGAGAGGGTGTTCCTGTGAGATGTTTTCCGATTATTCCATCACATCGTGGATCATTGGGCCTATGAGTGAGTAGAAGTGGGGACTGTTCAGCCTTGGCGGAGGTATACGCTCTACCGAATACCAATGTAGTTGTGAGAGAGATGGATTCGTGACACAGCTGTAAACCGTACATCAAATTTTATTGTCTATCCAACAACAGTGATCCCTTATGGTTTGTCAAACAATATGCGACTGCTGCGAGCATCAGTGGGTGGAGTCACCATTTAAACTCAGTTTGACAGTGATTTAAATAGTGCCGTTACATTAATGTGTGTGCATTTATTCATTTAAGACACTGAATTGCAATTGATCCTATTCCAGACACAGTCTTACAAATGGCTTATTCAGGAAAGAAGCTTCTTTCATACCGAGCCACGTCTTAAAAATGTCTTACAGCATGTAATTTTTCATGATAAAATAAATTACAAGAAAAAAATAAGCGTGCATTTCTAAAAAAAAAAAAAAAAGCCTCATATCATGATATGCTAACCGCGCTAACAGACTACAACAACTTGACAAACATAAGGAATGTTGGTGGAACGAGTGTCACATGCTAAAGGCATTAAAAGATAAAACTCTGCATCACTCTGTCTTGGACAGATGGGTGAAAGGCTTAAGCACAAAGAAGAGTTTTGGAAAAAATCATGAGGTAAAACATTATGGATGTGAACGTGGCCAAAAGCTCCGACATCTTTCCACCGTGAAGTCATTTAAAAGATTTTAAAATACAGGAGGGAAAAACAAATGTAGCCCAAGAGGGAGAGAAATATTGCTATGATCTCTATAATTACACTAATTACACAATGCTGCTGCTGTAAAATCAGCAACACTTTCACATATAAAAAAAGCCTATAAAAAGCTGTGTGACACATTTGTATATTCAAAATGACACAGCGATAAAAGTGTGATTAAAACTCTGATTGAAAATTTAAGTTGTGCACATTCAGAACCAGTGTTGACTAGGTTTACTGCTCAGACAGAAGAGCGGCATCACGAGCTCTTAAGATGCAGCTATATCACGTGGTCGTTGCTCAAAGAGGGGGTACAAAAGGTTTACGCAACATCTGGAATTAATCCCCAGCTCTTCAGCAAGCAGGAGGCCTATCCAGTGTCAGAAACTACATTCCACATTTCATGGATATCTTTACAAGATTACACTGAAACGCTGACGTGCTTAATTCCATCTGTGAACCCGCTTTGCCGTCACTGTGAGAGGCTCCATCCATCCACCCCCGTTTGTGCTGGTGTGAAGTTTGTCCAGTTTGCTTCTGAGGATATGAAGAGGTGAGTGGAGGAAGTGTAAGTGTGTTTGTGTGTGTGTGTGTGTGCATGTGTGTGCATGTGTGTGCATATGTGTGTGTATGTGTTTGGGGGAGGCAGGAGCAAACTTAAAATCTTCCCTGCTTGGCGTCTCCGATGGCCCCCCAGACGTCAAAGACAAACTCGTCGGGGAAGGCGAAGTCTCCGAGGGTCTCGTCCAACGCCATGGCGAATTCATCTGGGTTCTTCTTGTCACGGCCGACCTCAACCATGGTAGCAGCTGGACGGAGAAAAGCAGAATACTTCAAGTTCAATTAAGAGCCAGGAAATCCTTTCACCCTCAGGAAAAGCACTTGACTTTATCAGTGAAGTATTCCCATCTGTGCCATCAGCACAAATAACATCCCCTGTACAAAGCTGTTATTTTTCTGATCTATTTGTATCTGTTTTCCAGCAGTGGGTTGAATCTCCAATGGTTACATCATGATTTCACAGATTTCTACTGTCTACCCTTGGCATTAAAAGGTTTGCCCACATCAAAACTAAGGATATGGCAAATAACCGATGTGAAGGCTCAGCTACAGCGAGCATTTCTGTTCTCACACTCAAAAACGGGACATTATGGTGCAGTGACAAACAAACAAAAAATCCCCTATATGCAGGTGCATATAGAGACTATGAAGCCTGTTATTTCTTACAGCTGTTAGAATAATGAACTTTAATATAACAATTTCGGCTGCCAGTGTCCATGGTTCTATTGTCATATTATGCTTGGCAACTATCATTGTCTCTGTCAAAGAAACTTTGCAAGCGGTCTCCTTCGCTACATTCATCCAGATATACCGTTACCGGTTGACGCAGGTGATGCGCCGCGCTAAACTCCGCTATGCCGTGCAGTGCCGTGCTGCGCTGCCTCTTAGCATACACTACAACGGAGGCAACGTTACCGGCAGGTTTGGAGAAGGTGCAACGAGAAACTTTGAGTTTACTTGATAATGTCAGCACAACGATTTTAACAAGCACCGGGTAGATGTCAACCATGAAGCAAGCAACGCTGATTACGGATTCAGGATTATCATTCGGGGTAGATGGATTTGTGCCGAGTTCACATTAGGGACTCCGACTTTAAGTGGCGTTCCGGTGTACTTTTTCTAGTAGGAAGTCAGAAAATTCCTTCTGTCTCGAACGCAGCATTACTATGCGCGAGGGCCACAGTGACGCACGAAAGCTGTCAATTACTGACACATTACCTCACAGAAGCACAGACATTTTGGATTGTTCTAGTATTTGTGTTATGTGATTTTACTGTATATGGTTGGTTGTTAATATTTGTGAAATTATTGTCCATAATTGTTTTAAAGATTATACTTTTATTGTGTTCAATAAAAGTGTATTTTCCTTAAACTTGAGAC
Organism: Sparus aurata; assembly: GCF_900880675.1. Classification (NCBI taxonomy): domain Eukaryota; kingdom Metazoa; phylum Chordata; class Actinopteri; order Spariformes; family Sparidae; genus Sparus; species Sparus aurata. Next base: position 15,236,430 of record NC_044207.1, on the reverse strand, counting down.
ACCTCATATGTAAGCTAGACAGACATTTCCCCTGCTCATTACTGTGCACAAATGTACTGTTATGTACTTAAGCCTAAAGAGCCCCTCTGGTGCCGGCAGGCACATAGAAACCTCCTGGCAGAATGCACTTTGTGCTTTGCTTTTGAAAAACTGGTGCACCACCTTAAAGAGCCGTGCAGCAACAAGGTCAGGTTAGTGAAGTTACACATGCTGTCGGGATAGCAACTTCTTGCATTTGTGTTTGAGGGGCCACATTAGCCAAACAGAGACTGAGTAATTGTATGGAAGCATTTTGGATACACAAAAGAATGACCAGGGGGTTGTTCAAGAAGACAGACAGCAAAACTTGCTGATAAAAAGTCACTGGTGAAGGTCCAACACGTCATATTTACTTATTTTTTATTTTGTTCTGTATTAGATTACTGTTTTATCTCTGAAAGGCAGCAATTTTTGAAAACAAAAGCCAAATAAGAAGTGTTGTGGGGAAACAGTATTTCACAGTAAGAGTGCATAATGTACATCAGGGTTGGTGCGTGTTCACACTCACCGAGTTCAGTGTCTCTGATGCCCATGTAGCTTTCCAGGAGGTCGTCCACTTTCTTCACCGCCTTCTCCTCAAATTCTGTCGGCTAGAAAAACACAAGACAACTCCAATTCAATCGTTTGGTTTCTTAGTTTTACTGTATTTTTATTGCCGTTATGTTCTTGCACCACAGTAATAATATAATTCAGAGATCAATCTCACTCTTTATTATCCAGATTTGGGGGGCAAGCAGTGCGTGGGGATGAGGTGATAATGACAGGAGAAGTGTGCACCACTTTTATCAATCTTAATGAACCTTTAAGATTATATCAGGGGCAAATAAGAGATCTATAAACAGTCTTTGTAATAGTGTCAATGGTTCCATGTCCAATATATAATGATACGTAAAAGCACCTAAAAACAGAGTGCTACAAATTACAAAACTCACTGGTTGGATTGAATGACTGTTTTGAGTAACGGACCTGGTCCTTTGTATGTATTTTTTGAAGTATTTTATCATAAACTTTTACATCCATCTTCGATGCTCTGTCATCTTGCTTAATGTCCCGCCGACAGATTGCTTGCTTGTAACAAGTTATAGCCCATCAACGCTGAAGGCTACTGTGTATGACGTGCAAAAAAGGATTCGAGCTGCACTCACGCTTGATGTCTATAATGACAAGTACGCCTAGTTCCCGTTACACCATTGAAAATGCCCAAAGTCACAAATCAAAAACACAGCATCCATCTGCCTTGTCTGTCTTTTCAGTGCAACTGTGATGACATTCATAGAATTATTACATTAAAAAGCAACAGCTTCATGTAAGATTGTACTTCACACTATGATGGTTGAATTTTGACATCAGTCCTCGGTTCACACGCATTCTGAACGTACAGATCAACCACGTTCTGTTACGACTAGAGATGCACCGATCAGGATTTTTGGGGCCGATCACCGATCACCAAAAGCAGTATCTGCCGATCCCGATATTGCCGATCACCGATCACAGCGTCAAATCCATGAATTTTTCTATATTGTTGTCTTGTGTAACTTTCATATATTTAATTAATGATTCTTTTTACACAACATTGACATTGTATTATTAAGTATAAAAATTAGGAGATGAGAAAGTATCATGAATTGACCACCGTTTTATTGCAGGCTGAGGCAATGTGCAATATTTCACACTCTAGAGACTCTCTTAGAGACAACTTGGACTCAGCTTACATAGAGTAACTGTAGCTTACTAGTGGGAATGCATGCAGTCAGGGAGGGAATTTTGTCATTTTAGGGGCAAGTCCATTTGGCCTTCACTTTTTTTTCAGGGGCACCAAGGCCACATGACAGGGCACAAAGGCCACTGAGTAAAATGTGTTGATTTACCTTTCAGACTGATACCATAACATCCTAATTTATAATAAGACATGGATTGTGTATTAAAACATTTTTTAATACCAAAATCAAGTTAAAGTTACATTAGAAAGTAGTTTTTGTTAAGTAGGGTTAGAGTGAGGTGATTTTTGTGACACCACACTGAATATTAGTGTTATTGAATATTTATCCCAATAGAAATTCCCCCAAATTATGGCAAAGCACATTTTTTCCAAACAAAAAATTGTAGAATAACCAGCAGGAGACCACTGATGTGTGGAGTGATTTTGGTGACACTACACTCTGAATAAAAGTGAAGTTATTGAATTTTTTGTAGTTTCTCTTTTCGGTGTTGCACTTTGTAGACGGTCCCTGCGCCCTCGTCTCACAGCTGGCTGACCATACAGACCAGAGTTAATGTTCAGACGCTCGTTTTGATAAACATACGGTTGTAGCTCGTTGTCTGCCTTACTACGGTAGAAAAGAGCCGTCGTTTGTGTTTTAACAAGGTTTCACTTATGAGTTATTGATCCGGGAAGTTCGAATCTGTGAATATATTTCCAACTTTACCGGACTAAATCCTACCACATAAGTTAGTTACGTATCATCGTTACGCTGCGCCCGCTCGCTGTGCTGTAAGTTTCGTTCTTCTGTTTTGAGACGCTGCTGCTGTTTGAGAGGCTTTCACGTGAGATCATCGTGATGATGAGACTCCACCTGCGCGAACCGCGGACTCACTGAAGTTACTGTGAGTGACTACTGTGCACTCAGGTGGCTGTAATTAAAGGCAAGCTCGCTACGCTGACCGGGCCAGGGGCACAGAGGCCACTGTGGCGTGGGGCAACGGCGGCCATGAAATTCCCTCCCTGCATGCAGTTAATGCTCTGTCTTTATACTTAAACGTCATCTGATCGGCCTGATGTGATCTATTTTGAGAACTCCGATCAAAACCGATAGGGGCATTATCGGCCGATTGCGATCGGTTGCCGATCGATCGGTGCATCTCTAGTTACGACCCCTTCTTCCACCGATTCCCTTGAGAACCTCACCTCATCCTCCACAGTAGCTGGGCCCTTGGAGCGAAGTCTCAGAGTCCCCCTCCCTGTGCCGATCTTGTTGTCACTGGCAGGTTTGGCACCCCTCGACCTGGGCTCAAGCATTTCTATTAATCAGAACAGAACACAATATAACATAAAGTTAGGTTTATTATTATTTACAGCCACGTTGCTGAACAGACATCACAGTCTTTCCTGCATGATCGTTCGCTCCAGCTCTTTATCATTCAAGATTAGAATTACGTAGAGTTCCCAAGTGACACGCATTACTGTGTTTTTTTATCCATGTATCCCTTAACCTATCACATGTGAACATGACTCTTAGTATAACATTTTACTGAGAGAAAAGCAGTGATATTTCACCATACTGTTCAACAAAGGAGAAGACTTGACCTTTTCAGAGCATATTTCAAATGATCAGTGTTTTCTGTTTTTCTAATCATGCAAATGACCTCGTGCATCCTCGTGTCCTGCCCCCCATGCTGACAAACACTGCAGCACAAGATTCTACCCCGGTATGTCTACTGACTGAATGCTGAAGGTGAACGTGTTGTCCTTTTACCATCTGGGGCAGTTACGTAATACGTTGACGCGCCTACACTTTTTCTGCATCCTCTTTTTTTACTCACCGAAGGCCTTCATGGGCTCGACCAGTTTGAGGGTGAAGGACTTGTCTCTGGGCAGCTCCTTGAGCATGCGGGCGACCTCATAATGTCGCGTCCCGACGATGTTCCGTCCGTTTATGCCCTCTACGTGGTCGCCCACACAGATCACCTTCACCCCGTCGGCAACGCTGCCCTCTTTGATACGCTGCGGAGAAAGGATTGAAGAGAAGAAATGTAATTATAGAGAGAAAACAGCACGCAAGACAAAAATACAGATCAAAATAGGAGAGAAAACAAAACAAGAGTGTGCGTGACTGTTTGTGTGTGAACAAAATATCCAAGGCAATACTTAACGACTCTACTGTATTTGCTCTTTCATCATGTTATACCAGAACCACTTGCATGGCAGAGTACAAAAATAGTTATTAAATAAGCTCCAATGAAAGTTAAATAGCACTGTTTGTTTCCGTTCCAGACTTCAAACACTTTAAAAAAGGAAACAAACATTTGTGATGCAAATATATCCCCCGTACCAGATTAGGAGCGTCTGCACTGCACAGCTTTGAGAATTTATAAATATGATTAATACTTTCCTGAGCTTCTTCTCCACAGGAAGACAACGTGCTTTATAGGGAGGCCTTTCATTTCAATGTATTCATTTCTTTTAAGATAAAGTAGACCTGGTAAATGCTTTCTGATCTACATTTTACTCCTTAAACCTCGATAGGTGACTGCATGAGAAGGTGTAAAAACAGCTTAGAAAAGCTGCATCGGACGAGACTTTTCAGATTAAGATGATGGAAGACATAAAGCAGTTTAATCCTCCAGATATCAAAGGTTAAACGCAAATAAAACAGTGGAAGTTAGCCCAGCTTGTTTGATACTCTTTTCAGAAGAAGCAGCATCTTCAACAGTTCAAATACTACAACACCTATCCGAGCAGCGACCTGCGGCAGTGGTGTCTCATAAACACTGTCATCTAATCTGGATGCAGTGCTGTAGTGGCATCACATGATGGCACATGTGAGCACTTTGTTATGGTGGAGTAAAATGACTGATACCAAATAAGCTCATTACAGGAGTCCACTTCAACAGAAGGAACATACCAACACGAATTATGATTTCCACTCAGAAAGCAAGTTTGTGAAAGCCTTTGAATATGGCGTGAAAACAAGCTGAGCTGAAGTAAAACATCTGTTTACAAACTGTTGATTTGTACATGCTGACCAGAAGGTTTCTCTTCAGGTGTCTCAATTATTTAATTAATATTCGACTAAAAGGGACACTCTGTAACTTTTGAGCTTGTATTACTATCTTAATAATAGTGTAAATTTTCTGTTTGAATTTCCTATCCTATAACTATACAGTGCACCCTTAATAAACCTGCATTTATTTACAGCTTCATTTGTATGATATAGTTGGTATTATGAGGAAATTAAACTGAAAGGATTATATTAATATATGATTGGTTAAACAACAGAAGATCATCAAGCATTGCCAAGTTTAATAATCAGGTCATCTTCTATTTCAAGTTTCACACATACACATCAAACCCTTGTTAGTTTAATGAGTGGATTTTCATATGTTTTTTCTTTCTTTGTGGCTCATATCATCGTTTATCTTTTTCTTTTTTAACACTAGTCAGACAAAAATCAACCAACTCAAGACTTTTCGGGCCCAGATAAGTTATAATGACATAAAGCAAGAACCCATTTCATTGCATTGTTAAGATGTAAAATGGTACAAGGATCCCAAGTTCCCTTACTGTACTGATTTCCTACACAACCTGTCTTGCTCAGATTATGAAAAATAATAAAGAGGAATCCTACATGTTTAAAGGCCTTTCTGACCTGACAGTAAAAATTATACAGCATAAAGGGCATGCATGTAACTGGAAACAGAATATAAAACGAGGACATCTAGATAAAAGCCAATACAACAATAAAAAGGGCCAACTATGTGCAGCCCTGAACTAAATTATTGTTTGACGTTAACTGTTACAATAGATTCATGATAAAAACAGCTGTTTGTTGCATCTTCACATGCACCTGAATGTCTTGACCTGATTTTTTTTCCACACGACTTTAGCTGACAAAAGCAAAGCATTGTTGGAATCACTTTGAGGATTGCTTGAAGCAAATAAACTCAGTTTAAATCTTATAATAATCCTAATACTTAAAACGACTTAATTTCTCATATCGGAACAACACAAACGTTAATACATTAATTCCTTTGTTTACCTCACCTCATTTGTGCTTACACATTTTTTGTAACTTGACACCACTGTGACTAATGAAGTGAAATCAAGGCCGACCAGTTTCTACTTACCTTTATGAAGGCGTATCCCGCTCCGTTGTCAGTGATGGTGAGGCCAAGAGCGTCTTCAGATTTATAGACCTCCACCTCCTTCTTGATCCCTTTAATGTGGGCGAAGATGAAATCCTCGAGACCGATCTGGCCACCCAGCAGCTTGTCCATGTCGATCTTGTGAGTGTTGAGGGTGCAGAACAGGATCTGAAGACACACAGGCAGACATGTAGCAGGCTGGTATAATACACTAAAATGTGCACATATAAAGAAATACACAAGGGCAGGGCAATATATTGATGTTATATCGGTTTTGTGATATGAAGCAAAAGAACATCAGTTTGTATCGACAGGTGATCGGAGCAAAGGGGGAGCCAGCACGGGTGACGGGGCTCAGCTTGACTGGATTTGGCCGCCTGACATGAAAGGAACACTGGACATCAAACTGGGACTGAACACAGCCTCCAGGAAGAAACAATACGGAGGTGATTTACAGCTGCTCTGACCAAGATAAGGACTTTGGAGATGACATGACATGGAGAGCAGATGAAAACAATGTGTGGAGCCGGAAGATTTTCCACATCTTACGTTGTGATTTGAGAATGTATTTCAACCAAACTAGAGGTAAATGTGGAAAGACAAACCAAGACTGTGTTGGTGGAGTTTTTTTTTTAGTTTATGTCGAGTCTGAATGAACTTTGTTTTACAATTAGTTAAATAGGCAATTCATCTCATTTTAGGTGGGTAACTTGAAATTAGAAGGTGTATGGCTGTGTTTTTCTGTTTAGTTAGGAAAATGGAAGTGAGAGTATTAATTTGTTGACATTTTGTGAGTTTATTCTTTTCAATTATTATGAAACTACAGGGGCTATCACACTATTGCCTCTTGGCAGTACGCAGCGGTATTACTAAGCACGGCAGCAAGGGCTAGCTGGTTAGCATGCTTACTCCAGTAGACACCTCTACAACACAATACATAGACGTCTTTGACATAACGTCAATACCCGTTTCTTCACACTAAACAAAAATTCTGGCAACATATGAACATATCTTACAAATCCTTTACATCACCTTACACTGAGCTAGAACTAGTTTGACAATCTAAAAACTTCCTAATAGGAACTGAATAAAATAAAAAAAAACAGTGCTCAACATTTTTGAAAGAAAAAAAGAATGAAAGAGGCCCTGCTGTGAAGGAAAACCCCAGAAACGCCTGCGTCTTTGATACACAATCACAAAAAAGAAAATCAATTTTTAGACACAGTCTGAAAACTGAGCCAGACTCAAAAATAAATGTGTTTGATTGCAGATGACAGAGCGCTGCCTCAGTATGCTAAATACAGGAATCATCAGGGAGCTCCGTTTTTATCGCAGCAGCCAAGTAACGCAGTTATACCCTCTGCCACCCCATTCGTTTCATCAGTGTGTGATGTCAGAGCTGTGTTCTCAGTCCTGAGGCCGGGCCAGCCTGTGATGAAGCAAACGGGGAAAATGACCTTTCCTCCTGAGCCAGATCTGTTGAAATCTGGCTTCACACCTTGTGGCTGCCACGTCTTGGCAGGACGGAGGGAGAGGGGAAATGTGATCTCCAGGAACATGATACACAGTTGGCCTGATTTAACAGCACTTTAAACAGAGACTGGACAGTGAAACCTGCAGCAGGAGACCAGTGGATGTGAATCATTTATTCAACTCTAGACGGACATGTAGGCATTACTTTTAGATTTACTAAGATAAGTTATGTCCATATGAAATTTCTGCTCCATATTAGGTTGTTGGATCAGCTTCCTGGTGGGGCCTTTTCAGAAATACCCACAGGATTTAGCAGCTAACTTCCGTTAGCGAGGGATTGATTCATGCAGGTTCATCAGGAGGATGACCTTTGTGCACCAATCAGGCTCTGGCAGCGAGGCCTGCCTTGTTTGGGCCTTGTTTTTTTTTCTGTGTACCAACAGGCGCTGTTCACTCACACATAGGCAGACATGGCCTCATGCGTTGCCTTGGGTTACCAGACTATAAAAGAATGGGATTATAATAGAGGGAGGCCGCGAGAGGAGAAAAGAGGAGAAGAGGAGGCGATGACTGAGGCGAGGGAGGGGTGTACTGTAGCTGAAATTCATGGCTCTCTCTCGTTCCTTTTTTTTTTTCCATAACAGTCTCCCTCTCTTGCCTCCCCCCTTTAGGCCAGGGCATTACCCAAGAGTGAGTGGGAGGAACAGCAGCAGACGCCTACACCGGTTACCAAGGCTGCCGACTACATTAAGCACGTTCTCTGCGACAGGCAGCTCTCAGCACTCCTCTCCTCCTGCTGGGCTGACAGCCGCAGCGTGTTCACGCTGCCGGCCGGGTGCAGCTGGGATGCAGCGAGCAGTGTCACACACACACACCCACACACACACACGCACACACTGCAGTGACAGTGACTGCTTCTCCTTCTAAAAACCTGACTCACTAAAACAGACACTACACCTCCCACTGCCTGTGCCACACTGACCAAAACCTTGATAACCACATTGAAAAGGGCAAGTGAAAGGAGAGGCACTGCAATCTGTTCGGAGTGACCAAAAGAAAGAGCTATTCATGGGTCAGTGCCTTCAAAAATGAATAAAGAGACACAAGAGGAGAAAAAACGGACATAACAGACTTGAGTTTGGAGTTGAGCTCAACGATGCACAAAAAAGGTCATATTTCGATTATTTTGAGTACCAATTTCAGTGGGAATGATACATTTTTACTGAAAAAAAAAATGTGATGCGACATTTGTTGGAGTCTGTCACCAACAAACATGTTCCCCGATGTCTGGAGAACAAGTTCTGTAGGGCGTCTCTGCAGCACCAACAAAGCTAAATTAATAATGGTATGTTGCTACTCATTTTACCTTAATCAAAAAAATGTCAGCTCCTTGCAATTTCGATATATTGCACTTGGCCTTTTTCTGATTTTGATAATATTTTGATTAAATGTTCAGCCCCAGTTTTGAGCTGATAATCACTTAGTATTTTGTATAGATACAGTTTAGTTCTCCCATCCTCCTCCAGTTTTAGTTTTAAGACAAATAAAAATGCTGTTAGTTTGTTCTTTTTCAACAGAAAGTTATTATCAATATTTCCAGACAGAAGTGTTTGTGGTAGGGACCCATTCAGCCTGTAAAAAATAATAACAGCTCTTTTCTCATGATCTGAAGCCCAAGGAGGAGCTGAAGGAAACACATTGTTCTTGTCAGTGTTAATAAAAGACTTGTGATCCACTGAATATATCACATATTGGTTGAGTGTGCAGTCTCTGCCACAAACACTTGTGATTTGTTTTTGTTCTGATTACGTGTTCACCTCAAAGTTGCCAGCACCACCGTGCATGCTGGGCACAAAGCTTTCTTTTCTTTCTCCTCACAAATAATAACCGGCTCCTAATGGCTGATACAGATAAGATAACCAATGGGTTTCACATTTTTTTTTATTTAAAAAGCAGTTCAGAGCCTGTAGTTTATGCACACCTTTAGGTAAAAAAGGCTGAGATGTAGTGCGCAAATATGGATGATATAATATTCTATTGCTCTAATTAGGGCTGGGCGATATGGCCTTAAAATTAGACAGATTTCTAGGCTATGCATAATATACGCCGATATTTTGAAATCTGGCAGATCAAAAGCACGAAAAAGAAACGGCAAGGACTGGGTGACAAAATCAAAAAATCACAATCCTTTTGACCAAATTCCTCAATATCCATATTGTGACAGTGTGGTAGGGATTGCTTTTTACCTTCACAAAATATTAGCTCAAAGAGATTTATGATAATCATCAGTAATGTGATTTTAATGCCTAAGTGGGTTAAGTATTAGAAAAAGTCAAACAGTTTGTTAAGTTCAGGAAATGACATCCCCTTTACTGTAATGCAGCCTTTGAAACCAGGAAAAGACAACAGTAAGTTATGTCATATAATGATATCAAACATCTAAGACAATCTACAGTCTTATGTCACGATACGTAATATTGATAAATTAATAACTTTTACTAGTAATAGAGTATAATTAGATATTGGAGTATTTTTATTTATACCAAAGTAAAGGATTTGAACACTTCTTCCACTGCAGTCAGAGCAGCATATTGAAACATCAGGAGGCAGGTGACACTTAGCAGCTAGACCAACTAATTTTCTTGAGGAAAACCCTCATATGAATTTGTTGCTAAAACGATAAGTTGATTAATTGATGTATTTAATAGATCGAGACAATTAATCATCTTTTTTTTCCATCTTAGACTGTTGGTCAGACAGAAGTCATAAGTCAAGAATAAGATAGTTGACAATGTTACCTTGGGCTCTGGATAATTGTAAAGGGCATTGTTTTTGCAATTTTATGACATTTTATAAACCAGGTGACTGAATGGTTGTAAGTGCTCAAATGAGAACTCTATTATTATATATAACATTTTATTGCACTTTTGTTCTCTAAGCCTGTATTAAAAGTTCCTCATCTATAATAATATACTGCCATTTCACAAAATGAGAGGCTTTGTAAGGCAGACATGGTACAATATTATAACAGTACAAGAACTGATAGTGAATCTCTGAAATCTCCGCCTACATGTATTCTCTCGAGATCACTCCTCCTGCCTGTGTTTGAGGAAAGTAAAGGCAAGACAAATACGGACTTTAATTGGATATCCCTCTGACTGATGCCCTCCATTAAAACAGTGTTGACTAAAAGCTTGGGAAACCTGTTACGTTGGCAAGTGAACCACTGTCCATAAACAATCTATTTTAACAAAGGAAGGAAAGTTAGAAAGATTAAACAGAGAATTATCATACTGTGGGGGATTACTCAGGTGTAACAGAAGAATAATGTTTTTTTTTCTCATTTCCTGTCTTCATCTACTGTTAACTCTGTGTCAGATGTTTTTATTAGTTAACAGGGAGTGCTGATGTAAGCTGTGTGTGTTGTGGCGTGGCTCCGTTCTCAACAGGATATCACATTCATCAGCATTTCAGCTTATGCAATCATTAACCTGACTGCGGATGTGAGAATGACGACAGAGAGGTGTTTCATAAAGGTGGCTCAGTTAGAACTAGTTATCATTTTCAATTGTGATGTCTTCAAACTGCTCCCTTGGTTAAAAAACACAAAAACTCTTCATTTACCATTATAAATGACAAACAAAAGCAGCAAATCTCTATATTAAAGAATCTGGAACAAGCACATGTTGGACGTGTTGCTTCTTGATAAATAATTTAAACAAATAATTGTTTATCAAATTAGTTGCAGATTAATGTTCTTTTGATAGACTGATCAATTAATCAATGTATCACTGCTGCTCTAAAGCAGAGCATATCATGAAAACTTGTCTTGAATGAGCCTGACAGTCAACTGAGATTAATGTGTTTCATTAAGAGTGAATGTGATCCTGTTTTTCATGACCTTGGACATTAACACTAATTACATCAATTCTCACAGTGAAGAAAACCTGATATGTAAAAACAAAACTGTGATGTTCACATCCACTGAGCAGCACATAACGAATGTATAACATGAAGAGTTGTATATCACAGCAAATACTTACAAAACCACTGCAACAATGAAAACAAAAGAATATTTTTAAGAGTGCTCACTTTGAAAAAGTGACAAAACTAAAGTCATAATTCTAATGGTTCACTCGTGCATGTGACATAAATGCCTCCATATGACGAGCAAAACCTTCAGAGTTTTTAATGGACAGATCTGTGGGTGTCTATTTCTTTCATTTTATCCAAGTGACATATAAAAATGAAGAATGTGTGATGACATTCTGCTCACTATGAGGCTCCTGTTATATACCTGGCATCAACAAGCGTCTCAACATGCATCTCGAGTGACCACATTGCGATCAGACCTCACTTCCCTGCTCTATATACAAATCAACACTTACACCAACAACAACAAATGCACACAATGTTTTCTTCAGTAAAGAAAGAACGTAACGTATGACTTTTGCTGAATGAACAAGAAGGCCGAAGTAATTGCAGTTGTGTAGTGTAGTTATAGTTTTACAATGTTTATTATGTTTCTCCCCAATACTCAACTCACAAAATTCATGTATCACGTTAAATGCTGACGTTGACAGTTGGCATTATTGCAGTTGTAACAGACGGTGTGTTCATAAACACCTGGTAGGTAAGAGAGCCAAAACATGTAGTTTGCATGACAGTACACCAAATGTAAATCACACTGTAGAATCCATTCTGCTTGTTGTTTGACAGAAGATGCCACAGTAGGTTGTCCGTCAACGTGGCCCAAGACCAACGTCGGCATCTTGACACCTTAACCTCTACTTTCTGCACTGATGCACTGATTCATAGCAGCTATACAACAGGCTCAAAAATGTTCATTACCTTATTTGAATTGCAGCTAATTTACCAAGCATACAGGCTGAACAACATAGATAGATTTTATAATTACTGGCTCATGTGAAGAACAGTGAAGAGAAACTCGGGAGGAAACTCTGCCATATGATAGTAACACTGATTCAGCCGGAGGTGAAGCTAAACCTGAAAACTAACCTGACCAGGACTAGGCTAGTCTGACAGGATAAATTTCAGGTCAGACTTACATGAACAGATATTTATGATAATGATGATGAATTACTGAAGTCAGTCAGATAATTGTTGATAGAGATAAACTGATAAAATAATGCCATTTTAAGACCATTTCAAACTATTAAGTGGTAGGACAGGGCTGTTGGACAACCAGAGGTGAAACCCTCCTCTGATACATCATCACACCAATGACAGACAAGTGATAACGAATATCAGTTTTCTCTTTTTATCCATGCTTGCCTTGTCTCCATTTGTCTCCACATCGATCCTCAGATGGAACGATGGAAACCTGAACTCGCCTCTGAAAACCTGCCGTTGTTGTTCAGCTGGCGTCAGTGCCGGGACAACGCACTCCTCTGCATTGCTGCCGGTAAACAACCTCTTAAATCACTATAAAACCAGATCCGGTCCAGTCAGTGGCGAGTACACGCACACACACCTGGGGTCTGTTTCTGCTGCTTCACACTATCCTCATTAGTGTGTGTGCACACAGTCACGCATGGAGAGCTCATGCTCATTTGCTTGTCACATGTGTAATGAGTCACAATTACCAGTAAACCCATTCTCATTGGAATCATGTTGCAGGATAATCTTAGAACATGTTATTAGGCACTAAAACAAAGTACTGGGATTCTTTATCATGCAATGGAGTAATGATGGGTTTAACTGGTCAAAAAGACATTTAAAAAAGAAAATCAAAGATTCAAAATATTTAGAAAGCTTTCCTTTCTAATATAATAAAATCCACCCACACTAATCATTTACGCCAATTAGCATACCATTGGTTTGCATGTCATGTCATGTCATGGTCTGTAACCGCTTTGTTCCTTTTTTAAAGGGGTCGCGGAGCCAATCCCAGCTGTCTCCGGGCGAAGGCAGGGTACACCCTGGACAAGTCGCCAGCTCATCACAGGGCCCTCAGGAGCAATTTGGGGTTCAGTATCTTGCCCAAGGACACTTCAACATGCAGCTCAGCCCAGGGAGCCAGGATTTGAACCAGCGACCTTCCGATCACTATCAGACCTGCTCTACCCGCTGAGCTACAAAAAGTCAAACGACTTGTATTTCAATTAACATTTTCTCATACCAGTATTTCATATTTTATTTTTGATACATGATATATTTGATGAGCAATTCTGAGATTCTGTACTTTCTGATGTATTTTATCTTTGTCAGTTAATACATTTTTAAATTGTTAAATTCTTACATGCGGAATCATTAAAGACTAATCATTAACACCTCTAAGCGCCAGCCCAGAAATGACATGCCTTTAAGTGTTTGCTGAACTGGCTTCAGCGTTGTTTCAGAGCTGAGATGGATTTGTGGCTCTTGTTGAGAAATGCCCTCACTTCCCATTCTCTTCATACCAACAAATTAAAAGATAAATCAGCAATCCACTAACTGAGACAAACTTTTTAATCTCAAGTATGTCACATTTACAACTAGGTCACCTTAACTGTAATTTACCCAGACGCTCCCTTGGTTTTTACCCCATTGAGGAAACGTTTGCGGGAGCTAATACAAACAACTCAACTCAAGCTCCATCAAATGAGATTGTTTCACCTAATCCCCCCCCCCAGGTTCAGAAATGTCTGGCTGCAAACATGGAAGCAAAACTACCTGCAAAACATAATCAAGATATGTGGCTCTGTCACATGATGACCGCAGCCCAGAAATTCAAACTGTAGGCAAATGGCCGTGTGCTTTCGAGCAAGGATCACGTTCACTACAGCAGGTGGACGAGAAGCAAAGTCAGGGAGCCACACCTCAAACTCTACAGCTGCAGGGCCAATAACAAGACTTTGACCTGAGCTGAGAGCGCACATAAAAGGCTGCAACATTACATCCACTGCAGTAACTCACACAGTGGTCTGAATTTACATATCATATGTGCTTCTACTGGATTGTATTTGCTGTTATTATGACTGACACTGAGCTGTACTGTAACATACGGACGTGTGTTGACAACCACGGATGACACAAATTGCTTTAATGCAATGAGATGTCAGTTTGGACAGAGATTAGAAGTAAACAGGAGCAGGGAGGACAATCCCATCGTTCCTTACATAATTCATATCATGCTCGGCCAAGCAGTCGGCGTCACAGAGCCACTGGTTCACAAACAACCACAGCTATGGTTTCTGGGTGGATACATGTGCAACTATTCTGTCCTCGCAATTTACGTTACTGTTAAATTAAAGAAGTAGAAGTGTGAACAGGAACAGAATGGTTGACATCTTGAATATTAAGAGAATATATTTGCTCTTCTCAGTTGTGTCAATTATCACGATCGGGACTGTAATCATCTTCAAATGTCTTGTTTTGACCACAACCCAAATATTAAGTTTTCTGTTGTAGAGGAGTTAAGAAACCAGAATATATTCACATTTAGGAGGCTGGAACCAAAGAATTTAGGCTGATAACTTGTTAAATCAATTAATCATTTCAGCTCTAATTACAGTGTGTGGGTGGGCAGGCACTCTGAATGCTCAAAAGCAACGAAAAGGTGGTCGGTTTATTTAAATTTATTTGTGCCTTTGTTTTCATTGTGTTTTAAATGATCCATAACATGTTCTCAATGTCTTACTTTAAGCATTTTGAATCGCCTTGTGTCTGAACTGTGGTATACTGTGTAAACTTGCCATTTTCATAATGTGTCCCCTTTAAATTCACAATGAGCATAAACTGCAAAATCTGTCTGTAACTGAATCATTAATTTACACTGATAAAATGTGTAAAAACAACTCAGTGATGACTTACTTACATTGCTATTAAAAATCAAACAGCTTTGGGTTTAAATTGAGAGCTGAGTTTGAGCCACCTTTGACTGAATCCTCTGTGGGACGTGCCAAACTAAAAGCATCTGTCAAGTGTCTTGAAATGGAACTTTTCTCCGGTTTAAATTTTATCTACTTTCATTTACAGCAATGTGTGAGCTGAATTAACATGTAGATCAGTATTTACAGCTTAGTTACCTACAGCACTATTTTCATAAAGGTGCACGTCTATACAAAAGCTAAAACAGATGATGCATTCAACAAAATGTCTGACGCTCAGCTGGAAATGTTCTTT
Organism: Sparus aurata; assembly: GCF_900880675.1. Taxonomy (NCBI): domain Eukaryota; kingdom Metazoa; phylum Chordata; class Actinopteri; order Spariformes; family Sparidae; genus Sparus; species Sparus aurata. The sequence goes on along the minus strand of NC_044207.1, from coordinate 15,220,929 downwards.
TCAGCACATTTTTGAGAACAGACTGCGTTTGACAGTCGTGTAATGAATAACACATCAGGCACTCGACCCTCCACACGCTCTTCACCAAACACTCAAAGGAAAGGCAGAGTACCAACCTTCAATACAGACTGAAATGTGCCTGTAGCCTTGAGTATCAAAACGATAAATGGGATTTGGCACCATATGCTTGTATTCTTACTTGTGTTCATTTGTTCAGTTATAATCGGCCATTCTATTAGATAGCAAATTGCATTTAGATAGAGTTCTTGTTCAGTTTCTTGTGTTTATGACATTTAACACAGATGTAATGAAAAGGGTGGGATGTCTTGCAAGTAATAGCAGATCTTTTAAATATATTTCTCAAAGTAAAAGGCGGTTACGTTATTGTTCTGGTTCAGGTTACAAAACTTTGGTATCTCAGATATCATAGTCATAGTTACTGTCTTTAAATTGATTATTTTGTCCAAAACCCAAAGAAAATTAATTTCCAGTGACAGAAAAACTTGGAAACACTGAAACCTGAGAATAAATGGCAGTTTAGCTTTAAGAATTCTGGTTTAGCAAGTGCAATCACCTAAACCTAGAGAAGTCTAAGACAACAGCCCTGCAGTAAATCCTACATTTATAATGGTCAGTTGTTGTTCCAACTGTTTCAGCGACATGTTATTTCAACTTTATGGTCATTTGGAGGCTTTAATTTCTGCTTTTGACCTGTATTGAGTCACATTTAGTCTACCCTAACTGAAATACATTGAGTGGACAAAATACTCCAGGATGGGAAAAAAATACACAGCGAAACTAAGATATCATATTGACACCAGTAACCAGTACCAACCCAATTAAGACATAGAAGTAACAAGCCTTTCACTGACAGTGCTGCTGTCTTTTTGTGAGACACAGGTCACGTCGTGTCAGCATGGGCACGACAGTCGTATGGGCAGCAGAGTGAAGTCTGGTGGGTTTTTATGGAGGGAGGAGGCCCAGGGCAGAGCTGCTCCGCTGGGTCCTCTGGGACGCCCCTGGCTGTGGCCGGGACAACTTATCTAGTTTGATTTTAGGCTTTGCCCACTGAGCCGGACGTGAGGGACTTCCTGTGATAAAAGCTGTGGAGACCCACGACTGACAATATCACATCAAACTCTGTCTGTCTGTCTGTCTGTTTGTCTTTGCGACAAATTTCTGAATAGGTCAGTGTCCTCAATGGCACACACACTTTCTGGATCTCCACCAAATAATGCTATTGTGTTAACTGCCAACTGTTATGGCAATTGCTTTAACATTTTCAGTAATTTCTCAAGCAAACAAGTCTGACGCTTGCTTATAGGCAAGTGTTTCTTTGCTTTTGTTTGTCATTTATGATAGTAAATGTGTTTTGGACTGTTGGTTGGACAAAATAAGCTATTTGAAGGCACCACTTCAGCTTTTGTGAAACTGTGATGTGTAGGGCTGCAGGATATGTAAAAAAAAAAAAAAAAAAAAAATCATACAGGGATTATTTTGCCAGATATTATGATTCATGATCATGATGTTGTGACATTTGTTGGGTTCTTTAGCAAACAAACATGTTTTATCTATTCATATGTAGAAAGCAAGATTTGTAGCCCAGGGCATCTCTGCAGCACTGCAATACTTTATTATAATGCTGTTTTCTAGCATATTTATCCAAAAAAGGTGCTTCTTCTTCTGGTTTGGTTATTGTATTTAGTCATCGATTAACTGTACATCCCTTGTGATGAGCTTTTTTCACAATAGTCTGACATTTTACATCCTGGATGATTAATCGATTCAGTAATAAAAAACAATCATTAGGTGAACCCTGTATGTGTGTGTTGACATCTGGATCATTATTCTTATTTTGCTACCTGCTTGGCAGGCTCTGAAGCATCATTTCAGCGGGACATTTTTCTTCTCATGATGTGGCAACAACAAAAATAAACACCAATGTGATCCCTCGAGTACTGATCCTCTTTTTTGTCCCTTCACTGAGGAGTCAGAGGTCAGCTATCGAACAGTTCTACTAGAGCTGGTACAAGATCAATGCTCAAAGATGCTTGTGCAGGGTAGTGGTGGCAGATATGAGGGTTTGAATCCAGTTTACCAACACAACCTGATTAAAATCAGCTAAAACCCCAAATCTCTTGAGCTTCTCTGTAGTAAATGTCATTAGGAAAATAATATGCTGTAAGGCAGTTTCTGTACTAAAACAAGTCTAGACAGAGTCTGAGCAGTCCTAATTAGTGTTATTGATGGACGTGATGAAACAAATACCCATAGAAAAATGGGTGGGTGAGAGTTTGAGGCTCTAGTTTCACTGATCACATGGACATCAATACATGAAGCTGTGCATGCGAGTTTCACTGTGTTACCACTGAGACAAATTCCTTTTCAATAATTGCTCTTGTTGAATGAAGTGACTGTATCTCTGAGCTTTAAAGTGGAAGGAAGTTCACGTCTTGCATCTCTTACACCACATGAAGTTGATAACAGGCTGCCCCGCCGGCCTATCTAGTCATATCAAGGCTGACAAAAGCCAAAACATGCCACTCACGCTTTCCTTTGAAAAGAAGAGCTTAAGTAGTCTGGGCTTACGAGGTCACAGAACCTGCTTTTGTTTACAGGGCGTCCTCGTAAACATGCAGCTTTTTGTGCTTGCTTGTTCGTAAATGTACTGCTTTACAAGCATGAAAAACCATCTCAAATCAGAGGTCGCATGAATTTGTCAGGTGTGCAGTGACAGCATAATGAAGATAAGACACAGATTTCTCTCAGTCCAGCGGGGTTGAAGGTGTGCTGACTCGTACAGCGTTGGCAGGGCGTGTCATTACAAACACCAAATAGTTTTGATCAAAGACAATCAAAGCTGACTTTCAGTGGCTGTGACAGAACTAATCTAAAACGTTTAACTGAACTTTTACTGCTGCTGTTGATCTTGCAGTGTTGGAAGTATCAAAGATTCTTCTTTAATTATTTTATATTCAATCAAGTTTAGTCCATGAGTTCCTAATTTAGGGGTCATGCTTCCTCCTAAGGGTCACAACATGAATCTGAGGGGTCGTGAGATTATTAATAGGGTAGAAAAGACAAAACCAGGTTGAAAAAAGTAATACTCAAGTACAATGGCTAAAAAGTGTACAGCAGAGCACTTGACTACAAGTCATTATTTATTTTACTACACTTTGGTAACATATTTTTTGGAAATACTTGAAAACTTTTTAGTTAATTCAAGCTTTAACACTAAATTACTTTGATGACTTTTCCTCTCTATTAACAACAGGTGAGGTCGTACCTCAGGTGGTAAGACTGCTTTGTACAGTCAGGTATTTTTACCGTGCCCCCTCCTCGGGGTCACAACAGAAATCTGATGTGTCGTGAGATTATTACTAGGGTAGAAAAGAAGAAAATCAAGTTACAAAAAGGAAGATTTCTGTAAATCATTTAATCTGAACTGTTATGAAACAATTTAAAAGGGCGTAAAGGACTATTTCTCTATTTAGTGAAATTGCTGACAACTCACAATCACCTGAAATGAGATAAGGAAGCCAGACTAGACTGTTTCACAGTGGGTTGTATTTCATGGGGTTGTTATAATAGCATCATTTTAAACTGAATAGAAACTAGTTGGGTAAATGTAATGGTGGCATAAAACTAAAATACTCAAGTACAAGTACCTTAAAATTGTACATAAGGTAGAAGTAAAAGTCTAGAAACAAACAGTCAGTGGGATATCAGTGGGAATACTTCACAACTTTCAGTAAAATCGAGCTTTAACACAACACTGAATCCCTTCCATGATTTTTTCCCCCCGTGCTTTAACACCAGGTGTGATCTTACCTCAGGTGGACTAATATTAAACGCCTCTGCTATTTTCGCGTACAACTCCTTCACGTTGGTAAATCCCTCGATCCTGCCGGTGGGGCTTCCGTGAGCCAGCTGCGTGTGGAAGACCAGTTTGGGCCGCAGGTTGGCAGGTGGAGGCGGCAGCCCCGCTCCGTTCACGGCGGATTTACTCAAGCTCCCGGCACCTGCGTGTCCGCCGCTGACCTCCTCGTTGTCCACCAAGTGCTCCTTCGTCGATTTGTTTTTCTTTCTCCATGGTCCCAGTGGCATTTTCTGTGGTTTCGGTTCGCTTCTCGACGTGGAAAGTAAAAAGTCCGAGCCGCTGCTATAACATTGAAGTAGCTAACCTGTTGCGTTCCAAGCCCAACCGTCGTGTTGTCCTTATTTACTTCCTACTTTCCTCAAAATTCTTCCTTCCTTCCTTTCTTCACCTGGCCGCAGCTCGGATTTGACTTTTTTCTTCGACAGCGAAGTCGGCCCTTCGCTCGCCTGCGAATTAATGTTGTGAATATTCAACAGGTAGGTGGTGGTGAGAAGGGGATAAACTGTGACACAACCTGCTGGCTGCTGGTCCTCCTCGGCTAACAATAGCCGCTCTGTTTGTCTCTCAGCGTGTCGTGGGACGCAGGCGCAGTGGGACGGGCCCGGGCTCAGCACGGCAGGAGGTTCAGTCCCGGAGCACCTGTGCACCCTCACAGGGGGACCATCACTTTAAAACAATTATTCAGGTATTTTTAAATACCTGCCGTGAGACAGTATCGGTCAAAGTGGCCGAAGAGTAAACCTAGACACAGAAAAACTGGTTTCTTGGTCAGGACTTTGGCCAAGGCGAATAACATCGACAGGTGCAGCTGGATATTTGAGGCCCCAGGGTAGACTACTGAGCTATTCCTAAAGAAAAGTACATACAAGTCATACTGAGTAAAAGTATAGATATCATGTTAAAATATAAGAAAGTCACCCAGAGTTTATTTTATATCTGATTGACGCTAAACTAATACAGTTTTTGTCATATGAAAAGTAACAATCAAATTAATGTAGTGAATAAAAGTACAATTTTGAGGTACTTGTACTGACTTTTAGCCTACCAGTTACTTTACTTTACTTTCTGTTATGAAAAACACTGTTTCTATTAATCCCAGAAATTTTGAATATCAGATGAGATAATCAATTGATCGATAGTAAACAATTTATACAGACATGTAAATATGCATAATTTACTATTGCTTTTAACACTGGCATACTTTATACATAAGTGCAATTAATCTAAGTATAAGAAGTTTGGTTAAGTAACATAAAATGGAAGTACAAGTACCTCAGAATGACATAATTGCACTACTTGAGTAAATGTACTCTATTATTTGTTTTTTCCTCTCATAAAAAACAGTTTCTCTTCTGTTTCAGATATCACACTTGAATCCAACACAGATTCACATTAGGCTGGCACACTCACACAATGAGGAGGAACAGGTGTGTTTGCTTTCCGCCCTCCCCGGATAATAGTGACTCATCACTTGCTCAAATCTCTTTTGCACTTGTGATTTATACACATCTTCACTGGCAAAGGGAACAATTTGTGGAGCCTGAGGTCAACATCTTTCTTTGTTTTTGTGCAGGCAGACAGATAGATAGATAGATAGATAGATAGATAGATAGATAGATAGATAGATAGATAGATAGATAGATGTCATAAAGATATAGTGCAGCTATGCAACAACAGCTTATATTTGGCTATAATAGAGCCCAAACACGAATCACTGCTGTCTTAAATCTTGCTCTCAACTCAAAAACTAATGGGTGCAAATGTCAGCAGCTCAAGTGGCCCTCTCAGTCTAACATGGACCCCGCCTCTGTGGGCCCCTGAGCCTGGATGAGTGATGTGGCGTCCCCTTGTGGGAAAACGTAAAGGCCTCTGTGTTGGCAGCTGACAGCCAGCAGCTGAGACCAGGCAGCTATATTTACACGTAGTCATAGTTTTGCCATTAGTAAGCATTTAGTTCAGTCAAGGTGTTTTTAATCTTTGCATGTCAAGTTTTACAGCAACAATTATTCAAATATTCACATTTGGCTATAAAATATAAAAACTGAGATACAGTTATTATCTACTCAGCTCCATGCTGATGCAAAGTCAGCTTAAGTTTTAGTTCACAACATTATTAGCTTCACAGCAAAACAGCATTGCAGCATCTTCCTAAATTACAAAAGTAGATGGGGACTTATTTTAGAGTATAAAAAACTGACAAAAAACTAAACTGAAAATCAAAAATAAAATGCAATGTAAGTCTAAGAAACCCACAATGATCGGAAAAGACTTTATTTACACTCTCGATGTGCGTTCAATCTCATCCATCCACCTTATGTTTTTTTGTTGTTGCTGTATTTAGTAGAATGCTGCTACAGTTTTGCTGTGAGGCTCCAAAATATTTTGTCAACTAAAAACTTTCCATCAGGATTAAGATTAATTTTCCTATTTGAGTGAACTGCTCCTTTAATACGCTGATTATCTAATGGAGGAGGGTGCATCAAGTTTCTCCCCATAACTGACACAGCTCAAGATCAGTTCATGTGGAAATATTTATTTGAAAATTCAAGTTCAATATATTCACGTCAGATTCTAAAATGCACACAGAACGATCCAGCTCATTCAGCTACTTTCCTCTTGAACAACCTGTACAGATTTTTAAGACAGCCTTCTAAATCAATGGTTCTTCTTTATCATGACAAAATAAACGTGATTGACAGTTAAAAACATGTCAGTAACAAAGCATGTCAAATCTAAATAAGAGCAAGAAAATGTACTGTTGGCACTGCAATTCTTCCCAGGATCACTAGGATGTTTTTGGCAACTGAACTCATGTACTACCAAATATTTCCAACAAACAAAAAGATAAAGTGATTGTGGCGAAGATCCACGTACATAAAATGTGTGACTTTCCGATATCGTCGACCCCAGACAGTCTACCACTTCCATTTATTTGGCAGCATGCATGGCATTTATAAAAAAAACACCACATAGCTCAAAAATAGAAATTGCACATTCTTGAGTAGGAGGTCCATCTGTGAACTGTCAGAACTGTCCTTGTACGTGTGTGTGTTTGTGCGAGTGTGTTTGGTAACAAGGGTGAGCGCTGTCATGCAGTTATCTCCCCCAGTCCTTCGTCCTAGGTGGGTAAATGCCGTTTCAGGACATCCTTGGCGTTTCCAGGCAGCGTCTCAGGAAAGTTAACATCGAACTCCACCACCAGATCCCCTCTCTGCTCAGGGTTTTTGGGTAAGGGGAGACCCTGTCCGGCTACAGTCTTTCTCATGCCAGGCTTGATGACATCCGTGATCTTCATGTTGCACGTCTTCCCGTCTATCGTGGACACTGTGACCGAGCATCCGCACAAGGACTGAAAAGACAGAAATATAAGAGTCAGAGGGAGAATGAGGAGAACAGCAACCCACACAGGATCTAATCTTGGCGGAGAGAACACATGAGTCTGTTCCCTGGCTCAGACTGGATTTATAGATGTGTAAACTAGAGCTGGTTGTATGGCTGGAATGAATAATATGATATTCGTAAGAATGTCATTAATTAATTTAATTACATGAGGGAAAGTTCAACCCGGAATCAAAAATAAATAATTTCCTTCTCATCTGCAGTGCTGTTTATGCATTTGATTGTTTTGGTGTGAGTTGCTGGGTTTTGGACAAACTAACTGTAGAGATGTCTGCCTTCTCTTGAATATAATGGAACTGGATGGAAAAAAACAAATGCTCGACAGCGATGTTTCTTCCCAGAAATCCTGAGCCGATTACCCAAGATCACCCGCAGACTTTACTGATTGTAATTTAATGTAGGAAGTACTTTTTTATAACCCAACTACACCTGCCAATCATATCTTTGCACCAAAAGAAGCTGCGTCTGCTAATGGAAGAGAGGCTAGATAGTGAAGCTAACTAAGCTAGCTAACCTAACAGCTCAGCAGTGGAGGATGCCATGAAGCCCCCAGGAAGAGCTCAAGGCTTTGAAGCCAGTTTTCATAGTTTCCAAACCGTGTAATTACACAGTCACGCGACGCACTGAGGCCTGAAAATACTTTTCCCATAAGCTTACATTGTAACTGGAGCCATTCAGTCATTCAATAATATGTGCAAAGCCTAGACGAGCAGCATGATTTAATTTATTTTATCCCCATTCAGGTTAGCCAGGCGATTGACTGTAAATAAGTCAGCTTGTGAAAAGGTGAAAGCCTGTAATGCTACACTACACCTGCCAGCTATATCATTGTGCAGAAGGAAGCGTGAATCTACTCATGGACAACATACAAGCTAGCTAACTGAGTTAAGCTAAACTCTCTAGCTAAAGTAACAGCTCAACTGAGAAGAACAACCATACTGTTTACATCCCAGGCTGTCACAAGTACAGCACAAGCCATGAGTGCCATCTTGTTCCATTACATTCCAGAGAAGGCAGATACTGTATCTCTACAGCTGATATCTTCAAAACTCTGAAACTCACACCAAAACAATCTAGATGGATAAGTAACACTGCAGGTACGAGGATGTGGATGTGAACTGTTCCCTTTAATCTTTAATCTGCTAATACGTAATCTTTGCCATTTCTTTTGTAGCAATATATTTTTTTACATGATAAGATAATGCTGGATATGTTGGAGCATATCTCGTAGACGTTGTGCAAGTTGCTCTAATTCTCACAAATTGATTTCCTCTCTTGATGCTCCCAAACTGCCTTCTAAATATTCAGTTCTTCAGTTATAAATACTACTTGAAGCTCCTGCTACTTGGCAGACAGTCAACCTGGAATTGGGCGTAATGTACCATTAATCCAAACATGTTTGACATGCTTCGACATCGGATTACTAATTGGAATTCTCCCCTGTCCTCTACAGTGTCTGCTGTATTTTTATTTACAGACAAACACAGGGCCGTTGATATTTGAACAATGAGCAAATGATACAGCTGTTTTGACGGAATAACTTTAACCGACAGCGTGTAATTTCCGCTGCTAGGGGTCTCTCAATCAAAACTGAAAACAAAAGACTAGTTTGAGTTAGCGTGGGATCATGGGAGTTGTTGTCTTCATTGTTAAACAACCGCATTTGCTGATGAACATCTATCCGATGTCAATCAAGCAGAAATGCTCATGGACAAAGTTTTAATCACGTTACATTAAGTCATATTTCAACTTCCTCTCTGACTTTCTGTACTTTCTATTACTCAGGGATTGAACATTGCTGGAGACATTTGGGATAATGTGAGTACACATCTTAACACATAACAAAGGTCTAGCTGTTCTAAGATGTTTCAGTGTTGTATATTAGGCCTTCATTTAATAGCTTTTCCAGAGCTTTTCAACCACTACCGATCACATCAATAGTGTTCAGTAGTGGATGGAGTTTTCTCAGCCGTGGTGGAGACGACTCAGCTGTCATCAGGTGAGAACAGGTGGTGGTAATCTCTCTACTCAAAGATCGCCCGTGGTGCTGGATACGATCCTAGAGCCTTCTCTTGTTGATTTGATGAAGAAAGTGCAGTGGAAAGCTCTGGAAAAAATCTCATGGTCCAGTGGTCCTCGAAGAGATTTTATCAAACTGCAAAGTCAATAATTAACTGTGAGGTTATTTGTTTATTTATTTTTAAATTGTCTGGCAATTGGCAAATCGTTTTCACACAAAAAATGAGTGATGTGCAACATTTAATATGATTAAATGTTTGATTTAAATATGAGATGATTTGGTGAGATCTCTCCTGAGAGTAGGAGGAACCATATAAGTACATCTAGCAGTGTGTGTGTGTGTGTGTGGGTGGGCGCTGCCTCTCAGCCCCCCTCCGTGATACAGCTTCTATTTCTCAATGCTGATGATCTGCATTACACAAGAGCACAGCCAAAGTGTGTGTGTGTGTGTGTGTGTGTGTGTGTGTGTGTGTGTGTGTGTGTGTGTGTATGTACACTTCAGTACTATACTCATTCAGTATGCCTATTGAGGCTACCTACAGCTTATTGATTGTGACCAGGCTTTTAGGAGCATCCGAGCTTTAAAGCGGCACTCCAAAATAAATGTGAGCCTGTTCTGACTCTGCCTTGCGTGTGACTAATCCATCTATCAGACTCTAATAATACTGCTACGCTCAGTCAAAGTGGATGCCGAAATAGAAAACCACTCACCTGTCGTAAGCTCACTCGGACGGGATAGACAATGTTCGAGCCCTCCCGTCTAAAGTGAGGATGTGGCTTGTCCTTGATGACGAAAACAATGTCAGCAGGAATCGTGTTGGGCGACTCGTCTCCCTCCCGCGGGAACGTGATCTTGGTTCCCTCTTTCCAGCCCCGCTTGATCTCGATAGTGAGAATCTTATCCTCAGTTCGCATGGTCCTGCCATCTGGGTTTAGCCTTTTGCGAGAGATTTTCATCCTCTTGGTGCAGCCGTGGAAGACCTCCTCCAGGGAGACCCTCAGTTCGTGGATGATGGCCGGGTCCTGCTTCCGGCGTTGCTGCCCGCCGGGGCCGACGTGCCCGTCCCGGGGGAATCCGTTCAGGTTGAAGCTGGTGAAGGAGCCAAAGGGATCGTTCCCGTCCACCTCCATGTCCTCGTCATCTCGGCCGTTGGCTTTACGCCCGAAGAAGATCTCGAAGGGGTTTGAGCCCCCGAAGAAGGTGGCGAAGGTGGCGTGAGGGTCACCATGGAAGGTGTAGGTAAAGTTGCTGCCTTGTCCGTCAGCAGTGGGCCCATTTCCTCCCTTTAAACCTGAAGGGCAACAGAAACAAGTCAGTCATCCAAAAATGGAAACTCAGCAGTAGGACAGAGTATGCCTATTGTCATGTCTATTTTGACAATAGGGAAGCATGATCCAATACACAGATTTGGTATCGGATCACTCCACATTTAAAAAGTCGAACGTGTATGACTTGGGAGAATCTATTGGCACATATGAAAAGAAAATTCAAAATGTATTCATTAGTGTTACAAAGTTTGTCTCAATCCCATTTCTAGTTTAACCCTATCCTTTGTTTTTGTGTACTCTCTCGCCACTCAGAACAGAGTTACAAGGGGTGGTGGTTGAAACCTCCCTCTATGAAATGGGACAAGCCTTCCAGACCCTCATACATCATCAGTTGTCATCAACAAGAGAAGCAACCAGACATTTCCACTATGCTGTCTTCAGCTGTGGTGATTCCTCTTGTGTTACTATGGGAAGCCTGGTATTATCACAATGCCATTTGCCATTTATCTGATGGAGATAGAAAAGCACAGGCGCTCGCAATCCATTCACAACTTCACACCATCACTCACGTCATCAAATAAAAAGGAACACTGCTTCATTATTGAACCACAAGCGGTGTTTTACAGGCTAACATTAGCAACCCTCGCTTCTATCCTGCCAGTCTGCACTGATATTTGAGGAGCAAGTGCAGCAACTCCGCTGCTGGACTTCAGTTACATTTCAGGTGTCACATGCCGACAAAGATAGGGATGCATCATTAGCTAGCTAGCTAATTAGCCACTGAGACATCAGCAAACTGGTAGCGATTGTTTGACACGTGTTATGAAGAAAAGCGACTTCCCTTGACTTAATTTGAAGCGGTTGTATCTTCAAACACACCACTAGATGCCACTCAATCCTCCACACTGGACCTTTAAATACAGTTTATTAGAGCTGGAACGATTATTTTTTCATCTATAAATCAATTATTTTGACAACAGAAGCAGAAATATCAAACATTAAATGGTTGCAGCTTCTCAAATGTGAGACAGACTCGTCCTTACATCTTTGTTTGCAGAATATGCTTACAAGTGTTGGTCAGACAGAAAAAGACGTCACCTTAAAGGGGCACTACTTAGTTTTGAAGAAGAAATTCAAACATAATAATATTTACAGTATTAATGAGGCGAAAGTGTAAAAAAAAAATTCTCTATAACTGCATAAACAAGCACGAATACTGTTTGAAGCAAAAGAGGTGACAGGGTCCGCCAAATATAAGTAACAATGTATAAAATTGTGTTATCCGTTAAGGTCAGTTTGTTTATTCACTTCATTCAATCACACGCAGGTAGAATTTTTAAGATATTTGATTGCTGAGTCTCGTTCCCTGGTCGTGAAATACTGACACTTTGGCTGGTGGAAGGCCCGACCAACAAACCGAAAACAAAAGTGTCAGTATTTGACAACCTCATAATTTTTGGAAAAAATCATAAGTTGGAGATGTTTTATTTGTCACTGTCGTCAAAACATTCAGTGTTTCGTTTAATTAATTCAGTCTTTGGTGGACATATTCTGAGACTATATACACTCAATAGCTTTCATTTTTAGATATAACAGTACATAATATCACCACCACTGTTACATTGTCACTAAAACAAAGCACATAGACGATCTGTTGTATAAAGCTTTAATGGAGCCATATTGTAACACATCTCTAGGTGTCATTTTGGGATTCTGTCACAAACATTCGCTTTACTGGTGGAAAAAATAACACATTATTTCACTTTTCCCTCTCTGTTGATGTTTAATACCTAACCATTTGTTGAAGGGAATTCACCAAAAGACTGAGCATTATCTTCAATCTTTGATATTTGAGATGTTGAGATGATTCTCTTCCTCACATCCAACATGTTTCCCCAACCATAACCATCTGGACTGAAAATGACACCTTTACACTCATATGCTACATGATAGGTGACTCATACTGCACATTAAGGGCTTTCACATGACTCAAATATAATTTGTATGCCACATTTTCATGACAATCTGTGGGAGAAAATGATGACAGGCCTTCAGCAGATACTGTAGATGGCCCTCATAGCTAATCCTAATAAAAAGCACAGGACTATAATGTGCTGAACAGCTGTTTTTTCTTTTTCTTTTTTTCTGGGCCTGCTGGCTGCAGTGAGCGACTTGAATTAAAGCCAGCTGTGTTTTGCATCCATGCAGGCTTTTGTAAAAAAAAATAAAAAAAATGTAATTCAGTGAGAGAGAAATCACACATTACCTTCCTCCCCGTACTGATCGTAAACTTCTCTCTTCTTCGGATCACTGAGGACTTCATATGCCTCCGCGATCTCCTTAAATTTCTCCTCGGCGGCTGCAGACTTGTTTTTGTCCGGGTGCCATTTCAGCGCTTGTTTTCTGTACGCTTTCTTAATATCCTCCTCCGTGGCTCCTTTGGAGATGCCCAGCATTTTGTAGTAATCTTTACCCATTTTTCCCCTCGCCTATCCCTGACAGTGAAATGGGAAGATGAACAGGGGGAGACGAGCCCTCGAGGGGGGGAGACAGAGAGAGAGAGAGAGAGAGAGAGAGAGAGGAGCTGGACCGGGTTCTGTTCGACGGATGGCTCGTCGGCGGCGGAGAAGCGGCCTCAGTCCGGACTGATGGACAGGGAAAAGCCGCAGACGGAGACACGGTGCGGGATGAAAACCATTTAGAGGCGGTTAGTCAACGCCGAAGACCTCCTGCTATTTGTCCGAGACTGGGTGACCCTCTTTAAATAGCTGCGGCTCCCTCTCCTGCATCCACAGCGCCAACGTCAAGTTCAACACGAGAACTGAATCTGGTTCCGGTGTGTCTGCGTGTGTGTGTGTGCGTGTCAGCTGTCTGCCGGTGGAGAGAATAAATAAATATAGGAATAAAAGTGGTTAAAGGAAAAGGTAGCTCATCCTGATAGGTGCGTATAAGCTTGGATTTTAACATGATCATCACAGCCGGACTGACCTGTTGTAGGGTGCCAGGGCAAAGAAATGAGCTTCGGCCCCCCCCCCATCACCACCACCACCACCACCAGCGCTGGGCAGGTCACTTTCAAAAATGCAATATGTTGCATATTACTAGTTACATTCATTTTAAAGTAATACATTACATTGCAATATTACTGTATATGGAGTAATAAATGACTCAACACACTGCCTTTTAGTTACTTAAATATATGCACAAATAACCTCTATAGAACGATTCAGTAGCCCAATAGCCTTGGTTACCTTGATGAGCAGGCAGACAAAGGATCAACGTTTGATATATTATGAGATAGGAATAAATATTTTTATGCAGGCTCAGTCATATGAAACATAATATAGGCTACCTATACCTTCTATAATGTAGCCTATAATGACACGACAAGACCCATATATCTTTGTCTATGCCTTTTTATTTTAGTCGACAGAACAAGTAGCACATTGGGCGTATGTGATTCAAAAATTTAAATGACAGTTTGCTGGGAGGATTAGGCTTCATCATTCTGCCGACGAAACACGTCCCATATCAGTCTCATATAGATTATCACACCTTCAAAATCAGTATATAAAAAGCTAACAAGTGAAAGTAGGTAATTTTGACTTAGTTAATGAATTAATTAACTGTAACTTCTGTAGAGTCTGTGTGTGTGTGTGTGTGTGTGTGTTTCATTTTTTTGTTCAACTGAAACATTAGTACATTTTTCTTTTCTCATCACACTCAGTCTGTGTGTGGGTAAACCTCTGTCAGCAGGCCCTCATGTAGAGGAGAGGTCACAGTGATGCCTGATGGTGATGATGCTGCAGTCGGCTCTCTTGCAGCCACAGCGCCACCTGCAGGACCACAGAGGCGGTGAGGCTTTCTCTCTGAGTTCACGTCGAAATGCACTGACATCGAGCTCTGCCAATGGCTGTGAGTCAGCGCCGCTGCAGGACTGCAGTTCAATAATCTCTGATTGTTATCAATGCTGTGCTCCTCTCCCGTACAGGACCTGCAGCGGATCATTCAGGGTGCAATTTATAGATCCCAGTTCTTCGTCTGAGGTTGATCTGTGTTCAGACGAGTCATGGATCAATTTCGTGGCTTATTTGCCAAACTGGACCAAAACGATGATGGATTCGTATCTGTGGCGGAACTCCATGACGAAATGAAGAAGCACGGGATCCTGTCGGCGGATGGCAAGGTCCAGGTAATAATAATCATAATCAAATCTGATTGAATCAATTCTTTCATTAATGTGCTGTGAGTCACCACAAACCTGCTGATTGAAGAGGTGTCTGTCCCCTCCCAGACCATCATTGACTCTTATGACAAAGACAAAGATGGCCTGCTGGATTATGAAGAGTTCCTCAGCTACTTGATGGACAGAGAGAAGAAATGGAAAATTCACTTTCATGACCTTGACAAGAACAAGTGTGGTGAGAGCCGTACCTAATGAAAAATGCTGCCTGTATTTCTACATTTGGAGACACAAGAGAATGCTATGGTATACAATATTACTCTACAAACAATGCATAATGATGAGAGTAAAATGTGTTTTAGTGAACATTACACCTCCTGTTCCGTTATCCTAGAGGATTAGTAGTTCTACTTGTGCAAATCAAATTCTTAATAAACTTCCATAAATGTCCATTCTTTGACAATCAAGTGCATTTCCAAGGTCACACAGGAAAGAAACTCGTGCACAGGACGTGTTTATTGTAAGCAACAATAGCTCAGTTTACTGCGGTGTGACCTTTGCACTCCTAGAGTTTACAGTATCCTCTTTCAGGGAGCACAATCTACACATGACACTTGGCAGGATATAACTGGAAGGACGGTCTCAGTATCTGTTTGTAATTGTGTGCATTTCTTCTCTGATCAGGAGTGATTGACCAGGAGGACATCATTTGTTTGTTTAAGGAGTTAGGAGTGGTCATATCAAAGCCGAATGCAAAACAAATTATTCAAATGTAAGATTTTTTTGCCCACTACCTCATGGATTCATTATTGCAATAAAACAAACACTCCACTGCTGCAGATTTCACACACTCATAAACAGGTTTTGGATTTCAGTTATATTACTTATATATGTTTATATAAATGCTTAACTATCAGTTATACACATCATAATGCAGGTCATTTAATTTATGGCTTACCACGTGCAACTTGACTTGACAGACAATAAGTGACCTGAGACCCGACTTCAACTCGTGACTTGAATTGAGACATGTTGATGGAAAGTAACTGAGTACATTCACTCAAAGACTGTACTTTAGGGGCTGGCACTCTCCTTGAGCATTTCCATTTTTTGCGTCTTCATACTTTATACGCCACTACATTTATATGATAGATAACTTTAGAAGCAAAGTAGCATATTTTTGATGAAATATCTTTTATCTGATTAAAATAAAACCCTATTGATTCTGATCAGGAAAAGATCCTTCAATAAACGGCCATGCCAACAATTGCTTGACTAGTTTACCAGTACAAAGTGGATATATACATGTAAATATATGTATAATTTAATTTTACTTGTACTCAAAATACTTTAGTGTATTTTTTGCCAGAAAATTACCTTGATACTTATGTATATCTGATATCAGATAGTTCAAGACTTTCACTCAAATACTCTTCGCATGGTCAAGTATATATATATATATATATATATATATATATATATATATATATATATATATATATATATATATAGACGTAACTGTGATATTTAAAAATAGAATATTGATATTGTGATAATAACGCGTAAATAGTATGTCGCCTCTGAAATCATTTCAGTTTCTCCCTGTTCTCACTTTGTCATAGTAGGTGGCAGTTTTGCACCATAATGCTGGTTGCATTAAAATGTTTGGTGTAATTATTATTTTTTTATGCTTTTGTACAGTTATGGTTATTGACTCTCTCTCCAACCTCCAAACACTTTTTTTGAGTGAAATTCATTTGACAATAAAAATACAAAATGCTCAATAAACAAAGTTAAAGATGGATTTGGATTTTTTCTTTTCTTCAATTCTTCTATAGATACTCAGATGATATAAGTATGTGAATTCTTTAGGCCATGATAACTGCGTTGTGAAAAGCTTATATTGTGACAGCCCCACATGGGACTTGACTTGAACTTGAACTGTCAGAAATGAAATTACTTGACTTGCTCGAGACTTGGAGGTTTGTGTCCTGCTCTGTCAAAAATTAGTTACTTAGAACTGAACAATAAACACAGCACCAGCAACACTTACAGCCTCAGTGTGTCTCTTAGTAGACGAGATTTGATGACAAAATACACAGCTGGTCATTAAGAGTCTTCATGACAGTACACGATGAAGTCATACTATTTGCTGTATCTGTTGTTTGTGTGAACACCAGGATGGATAAGGACAGCTCGATGACCGTGGACTGGGATGAATTCCTCCACCATGTCATCCTCAACCCTGTGGATGACATCGGGGAGCTGGTGTCGTCCTGGAAACACAGTCTGGTAAGATCTGGTGGCCACATCACTCTAACGCTGTAACACTTCAGTAAAGCAGAGCTTTGCACAAACTATGACACATTCACTGTCCACTTCAGGATGAGTAATAACACAGTGATTAAAGGATGACGAATGTAATTTTTCATTTCTTCTGTCTGTAGGTTTTTGATGTGGGTGAGAGTCGTGCGATGCCCATCGAGTTCCCAGAGGGGGCGTCTGGTTTGGGTGCATGGAGGACGTTTGTTCTCGCAGCAGGACTGGCCGATGTTGTCTCCCGCACTGTGACTGCTCCCATTGACCGGCTGAAGACCCAACTTCAGGTCAGCTCCGCTGTCAGGAGGCACATGAGTGGATTTATTTGATTTACACAATTTGACAAATTTATGGATGTATGATTCCAAACAACTATCCAAAGACGTGTTCTCCTAACATCTGGTATTAAGATGATCATCAGTGGAAAAATAAATTACACTTAAAACACATACGCAAACACATCCAGGTATGCATGGCACTGGCTTAACTGTAACTTTCTTTTTTAAACATTACTTTGGTGGTAGTGGTTGAGTTTTGGTTCCACAGATTCCATGGAAGCATGATGAGTTTTGAGCTACAGAGTTTCTCACACTGGGCATGAGGCTTTGACAGGTTATGTGTCCTTTCTTGATCTAAAACATCACACAAAGTCTATTTATCTTAATCATTTAAGCTCAAAGGTGCATTGATGAGCTTTCAGAGCTTTCATCCGCTTCTCACAGTCTAACAGGTTTTATGATCAGAAAATAAGAGACCATCTTGTGAGGGGATCACACCATTTGATGCCCCTCAACATGTTGTCATTCCCACCCATAATGACTCCTGTAATGACTCCCGCGCAGTAGTCATTTTACATACATTATTACACAAATACCCTGATGGGTCGGACCACACCTCATCCTCAAACTCTGCCCTCATTTGCATCTCAACTACAGACCCGTAAAGTCTTAAATGTGGGTCATGCATGCATAGTGGGGGGCAAATAGCCCCTTCAGTACTTTGTAACCCCTACACCCCAGATATGCTATTCCACCAGGTAACTAATAGGTGGTCCTTTGTGCTGAGATTCTTGTGTTACATTTGCTGTTGCTAAAAACGGAAATTAATTTCCACCATTAAATTCACACACACAAAGTCATTTGAAGGGTAATTTGAAGGAGCATTTCATATGCGATCTGATGTTCTTTCATGTGGTCTGGATTCTGTTCTTACATCTTCTTAGTAGGTATTTTCATAAGCCAAAGAATGAACCAGAATCACCTTGATCCATGTAACAAATGACCTGGTGTTACACTATGAAATTAAGTGCTGATGCTGTTTTACATTTCTGCGTCGAGCTGTAAAGATAGCTGTAATCAGCTAGACAAGCTTGCTTTACATAACTCGTCTTTCCCTGATAGTGGAACAGCGTTCAGTTTACTGCAGGTGTTATATCAATAACCCCTTTGATATGTATGTAAAACTTTATTTATATGGCATTGTAAGTGCTTTGCTCAACAATAATGTACAGTAGACATGCCAAGCAAAGAGTACAAAGTAATGCAAAGGTGAAAAGCACAGAACAGCAAACATACACACACTTAGAAGTACACTCAACTAGAAGTCCTACATTCAAAAGATGTAGCATGTATTATCAGCCATATTTCCAAAGGGTCATTGTCAGTGTTTTAATAATATGTGTGATGTTTTTGGATTAATATTAGTGTTTATTTTGCATTTTACTGCTGTATAGTGAAGGTTGAGATCATTGTAACAATTTTATATACTGTTTGGTAATTTAATCTACAGATAATGCATAATTATGTATGAGATCATCATATGTTTTAGGGTCGCTGTCCAGTGAGAAGCACATATTTCTACAGAAAAAGAATGATAATAAAAACAAGAAACCCATGAAGGAACATTTCATCCTCCAGTTTATCAGAAAAACGTTTATTTAAAATGGCCAAATTTGGATCTGAATAGTGACTAGTGACTACAGCTTTCAGACAAAATATAACGTTTTTAGAGAATAAAAACAAAGAACAAATTTGCCTCTGCGGTGTTGGAGAGGAGAGGTAAAAATTTGCGTGATAGATAGATATAGATAGAATAGATAGATAGAATAGAAAGCTCAAGTAAAGTAAAAATACCTTGGGTAAATGTACTTATTAACATCTCACTACTGTGCATTTATGAATTGTTTATCAGAATGCATAACATAGCTGCACATTCACTGCATCTGTCTGTAAAAATGATTCATATGACAATAAATCATGGGTGCTCTGTAGGTTCATGGATCCAAAGCGTTCTCTCAAGGCTTTCAGGAGATGAAGGCAGGCGGTCTGCGGTCGATGTGGCAAGGCAACGCCGTCAATGTGCTCAAAGGAACGCCGCAGTCAACACTACAGTGTCTCATCTACGCCCAGGTGAGACAGCAGACGGACTCTCTGTATGAATTATAGACGCACCGGTTTCCAATTTCTACCTGATGAACACACTGAGAGCTTCTCTTCTCCATACAGATGAAGGTGTACACCCAGAACAGAACACAGGAGACGCTGACGGTGCAGCAGCGCTTTGGACTGGGGTGTGTGTCCGGCGCTGTTGCTCACGCTGCCTTCTACCCTTTAGAGGTATCAGAGATCAGTGGCAGGTCTGAGTGCTTTAACGTTTCTGTCCTGTTCTGTTTTCTGTCGTAACAGCTGAACATAAAAAGTAGTATCTCAGGTCACCCATAATAATAGAACTTGAATAATAATCTCAAAGAATCTGATATTGTATGCACTTGATCAAAAGTACGAGTAGATTATACATATATTTACATGTATTTATATATTGTGTACTATGGGTCCAGTGATTATTGGGTCCCTTTTTTCAGCATTTTTCTGATTACTGGATATTTCTTTTTATCTTATTGCCAATAAAATAAATTAATTGAAAAATGCAGTACTTTGTCTATGATGCAGCAGGCAATCCACGAAGTAAGTTGTAACTTAAGTTATAAAAAAATTGTAGTGGAGTAAAAGTAAAATTTTTGCCTCAAAAATGTTGTGGAAGTTTAAAGTAGCAGAACATGGAAATAGTCGAAAATGTACAAGCATCTCTAAATTGTACTTAAGTACAGGAGTTGAGTACAGATGTATGTAGTTAAATGTCTTGACTGGATGTGTGTGTATGTCATGTAACTTGATGGAGAAGCACACATTGTGACTTTGATTCAGCAAAACTTTTCATTTACTGTTGCACTATTATCATTATTTTTTTTAATCAGTGTCACATTTTTGAAATAGTAAATGTTTAGAATGAAACATTTATAATTAAATTGTTATGAATAATATAAACCATGTGTCAATTGTAAAATGTATCAATGGAGGCTTATTTTCATAATCTCTTCCCTCTTGTTTTCCCCTTCAGGTACTGAAGGTGAGGTTGAACCTGCAGCAAGCTGGTACTTATAACGGAGTCGTGGCATGCGCCCAATCTATTTATAGACATGAGTCGATGTCGTCCTTTTACAGAGGATTCAAGCCGAGCATCCTCTGCATGATCCCGTATGCAGGTGTGGAGTGTGCAGTTCATCAGGTGAGACAGAACAACAGTCAAACATTATATATGTGGTTATGAGGAAGATGCTTTCATTAAGTGTTTGTTTTGTGATTTCAGTCAATCATGAGCTGGGCAAAAAGTGATCCAGCCTACAACAGTGACTCCAAACTGTTCCTCTTCAGTTTTGTGGCCTTTGCTTCAGGACAAATGACCAGTTACCCTCTGGCAGTGATCAGGACTCAGCAGCAAGCACAAGGTATACCTTTGCATTTTCCCTGAACCATCATATTTTAACATTTTTTTTTCAAAATGTTTAACTATTTGCTTTGTTTTCCAGCTTTCAGCTCAGATTCACGTCCAGCTTCAGGTGTATTACAAGGACTTGTAGGGATATATGAAAGACGTGGACTGAGAGGATATTATAATGGGATGGGAGCCAGCTTCGTCAGGGCGATCCCCTGTGCTCTGATAAACTACACTTTGACTAGAAAATTTGAAAATGTGTTTTCTTCAATGGAGTCTTGAATGTAGCAAAGGGGTTGCTTTCTCTGTGTGCTGAAATGGCACACTCAGTTCAGTTAACTTTTTTTTTCAGGCATTTGATGAGGAACACAGAGAAAACTAAAACTGTGAACTTCTTTTAATGTTTAGTGTGTAATGATGACTGTAATCTTCAAAAATGGCTGAAATTGGAATTCATGTCTGCCAGATATGAATGCTCGTGTAAGAAATATGGTGAAGTTTTTAAACACACATAACACCTCACGAAATGCTGATGCATGGTTGATTTGAAACTTACAGTGTGATCAAGGTGAAAACGGGCTGTGCAAATGAGCACGTGTGAGCTGTACAATAAAATGTTATTTCATAAATGGCATCTTCTTTTCTATCATTTAACTTTTATTAGCTTCATGCAAATATGTGTGGGTTTAACCATTTTCTATAACCAAATTAAGACATTTTAAAGGGCACCTATTATGCTTTTGGTTTTTTTTCCTTTTCCCCTTCCGTGCCTTATTCAAGTTGCTGGAAGTAAAAAAGGTTAAAGTCTGCAACAACAGAAGCTACTCTCTCCCACAGAAAACACTGTTCCTGAAACATCTTCCCAGTAGTCCTGCCTTTAAATCTGTGACTTTGGGACATCACACTGTGCCATCAAGTCACTCAATGCATTTACATGACACTCAAGAAAACCGAATTACTGGGTTAGTCCGACTATGATCTGATTTTTATGATGCATGTGTACACCTTAGTCTGACTAAAATTGATAGTCGCATTACTCGTGTATGTATACCTTCTATCAGATTGGATTCGGATTTTGCGTTCTGCGCAGGCTTGAGATGTTTTTCCTGGTGCTGTGAGCCGGAAGTAGAAGGACGGCGCCGGCGGCGTCTTTCCTCCGAAATAACAGCAAACAAGAGCGCTATTGTGCATCTAGTTTGTGTAATTATCATGTACACCATATACGAAATGTACAAAGATGTAGCTTCGTTTTGCTCTTCGTACGCCATCCTTCTCGAATGCCGAGGCAGAGTTTGTTGTTGCTGGTGACGTAAAGAGGTCAGCCGGAGGTGGCTCTGTTACCACTAGTTGAAATGGGTACAGCGCCACCTATCATACCGGGGTATGACATGCTTTGGCCAACAATTCGATTTTCTCACGGGCATGTATACTTGTACAATTGCAGTTGTCCGATTGAGTAGCACAGTTGACCTATAGCTGTAATCTGACTAACCTGTGTATGTAAAGGTACTGACTTATTTGCGTTAACGCCTGCGGCACAGCTGTTATGTTGTTGTATGCAGTGCTGGTTCAGGCGTGTGTGAGCTGCCCAATCACAGGAAACTGGGTTTTCAGGAGGAAGGGCCTTAAAGACACAGGAGCTAAAACAGACAGAGGAGGAATACAGTGCTGCAGCATCAGGCAGTGTGAGAAAACTGATATATTTTTGAGCACTAAAGCATTAAAACCTTTAAAGAGTGAGGAGAAGGTTGCTAACATTTCTTTGTTACAAATCCAAACCATTGTTCATATCAGCCAGGTTTGACAAACAATATAGAACTGTGGTAAGAAATTAGAATCAGTTTTGTATCTGTTATAACAAACATGAGAAATAGGAATAGATGCAGTGATAGATACAACCAATTTCTTGTTGAACCAACTATAAAGGGTATTTTTCTCAGCTAAATATGATGAATTGCTGCACGATAATTCAATAGTAAGTAATAAATCTGACAGTCAATTCATCATGCATGACTACTTTTGGTTTTCTGTACATTTCGCGTCTAATACAGCTACAAACATTGATGATTATAATGAAATACGCAGTAACTTGGTCTTGATTAACCCCATGGAAGCTCCGCCTCGGCACGGCGAGAGACCAAGCTGTTCGTTGTGGTGTGTGATCCCGCGAGAAATCCTTCAAGAGCGAATAAAAAACGACACGTCAAATTATTAGTAACCCCGGACCTAAGTCGTACCCTGATTGAATAAAAACATAGAAACATTGTTGCAGGATTAGCAACTGAAAGACTGCAAGTGGGGCGCAATCGTAGTTTGAAGGAAACTGCTGTGACAGTTATCGCGAGACGTAATTTGACCGCGAGTTTTCCCATCCACATCCTGTGAATGTAACCCGCCATCTTGTCGTACCGAGGAGGAGAACAGCAGCAGATATGGCTGACTACAGCAGCGTGGCTCCCCCGTCCTCTAACGCCGGCGGCGGTATGAACGACGCTTTTAAAGATGCTCTCCAGCGAGCACGACAGGTAAGAAGATTGTTACCGCAATTATAATAAAAATAATTTCGAAGTCGGGACCAAAAATCGAGTTTCACTGCTTTCTGCCGTAACATACGGCATCGCGGCAGGCTATGCTAAGCTAACGAAGAATGACTTGCTAACGCTACGCCACACTGCAAAAAGCGAAAGCAGAAGTGATCATAGAAGCGTTCATTGCTGCTTGTGTAAATTAAATTCGACAAAACATCAGATATTGTAAAACCAAAGCTTCGAATTTTTTGTGGAACAGTGTGGGGGTGGAAGTATTCGCCTTCCTTTGTTGGTCCCGACTTCCGGGCAGAAGTGTAGGCCGCAGACAGCATGCATGCTAAAACGCAGCAAACCGGACCAGCAAAGAAAGCACCAGAAGCGTTGTTTAATCTCAATGTTTTGTGTTTCAGATTGCAGCGAAAATCGGTGGCGATGGCGTTGCGGCACCCCAAACAAATGAATTTGGCTACGGAGGCCAGAAAAGGCCCCTGGAGGACGCTGGTGGGTATTTTCCCATGCCTAACCTGAATATCGGTCAGTGACTCAAATCGATTCAATGCAAGTCTTGATAGTTGATGCTTGCCTGTGTGTCTTAGCAAATACTAAATTGTATTTTCTTAAATGATCTTAACCAAATTAATTATTCAGTAACAATTTTCATGTAAATGTTAATTTTATCCAGTACGGCAACTAACCATACAATCAGTTAATTTTCATGGTATTTTGTTCAGTTATAGCCTGTGCAGATTTTTATTAGTGCATGACTGTAGAAGTGAATGATATTTTCACTGTCTGTTGCCGAGTATATAGCTATGAAAATGTATCATTTGGCGTCCAAATATGTGATAACATGATTTAATGTATGTATATTACATACGATATATATTGGGGAAGTGATAGGCATTTTGTCTCAATAGACAATCTTAATCAAGAAGATACAGACTGGGACAGGATTCAGTATAAACCAGGTGAGAGAATAAAATGAAATGAAATAGACAAGGCTAAAGGCAAAATAATTTGGATGCAGTTAATGTGTACGGTCTGTGATGAAAACTCATGCACCACGCTGAGAAGCTGATGTATAACCCTAACCCTAAACCTGAGACCTGAACACATACCAAGATGCTGGAGAGACCATAGTTTTCAGTCACATCAACTACATGACAACAGTACATTAGTTAATTTAACCCCAGAAACAGAAAGTCTTGATTGCATAATTACCACCGACTTTCCAGTGTAATGAGGCAAATCTAGGAAGAAAACATGAAGGCCAATATAGCAGTCCTGCAGTAAGTCACCCCCTCCTCTTTGAAGGTTGTAATATAGTCATGTTTAGATATTAGTTTGTGGTGCTGTTGAGCTGAAATATGCTAAACGGAGAGCCATGTCCCGTATTCAGTCTGCCTGAAAAGATTTGCACGGCCGAGAAGCACAGTTATACTGCACCACAAACGACCTCAGCCTATGAAGGCGAATGGACAAACCCTTTTTGAGCATTTTCAACCAAAACAAAACTATAACTTTGTATGGAGGTAAGATTTGCTGCAGGTCTGAGTTTGACTGCATTAATTTTCATTCGGTGTACCTGTAACCTGGCAATTGAGAGTACATCCCAGCTCTGTATGTCAGCAGCATTTGCCTTAACTGTTTATATTTCAGGCATTGTTGATGATACATTTTCAGATTGAAGAACACTGTTGGTAATGTGATTATCAGTGTAGTGACAGATACTTATACTGGTTATTATGTTATGTTGTTACAGACCAACCAGAGACAAAGAAAGTGGCTACAAATGATGGTACGTGACCTCATGAAATAGTTATAGTTATATTTAAATGTCATTTTTGATGATTCTCTACAGAAAGTAATAAGCCCAAACAGAAGCACAAATCACAAATTTGGTGCCTGGGTTTAACTTTTATTTGCTGTATACTTTCCCTCCTCATGCAATGTCTTTCCCCTCTTCCCCAGCCTTTTCAGCGATGGGAGGAATGGGTGGCCCCCCAAGGTGAATACAATCAATCAAGTTAAATTAAGATATTTCTTCCTACTACTTTTGGCTGTTTGATAGAAAGCTCACCTTGATTTGTTATGTTGTTTTTCAGGTCAATATCAGAGGAATTCAAGGTTCCAGATGGCATGGTTGGATTCAGTAAGTTTTCACACACTAAACAGTGAGAAATGGCTCAGTAATGTCTTTATTAAACATTTGGAGGTAACACACTTCTTTTTTCTTTTTTTTGTAGTCATTGGAAGAGGAGGTGAACAAATATCACGCCTGCAACAGGAATCTGGATGTAAAATACAGATTGCACCTGGTAAGATCTGTTGCTGATATTGTGGATGTCACTGAGGCCAAGAAATTATCGCTTTGGTTATTGTTATACGGATTGGATTAATTGTTTTTTTTTCTGCGTTGTAGACAGTGGAGGAATGCCAGATAGGTCAGTGACGTTAACAGGAGGACCGGAATCCATCCAGTGAGTTTGGTTTTTAATTAAAACCTGATTTAAAAATCCTGTTTCTGTTGATTTTCAAACCTCAATGATATTATTTTCTCCGGTCAGGAGTGCAAAGAGGCTACTAACGGAGATAGTTGAAAAGGGGCGACCGGCTCCAGCATTCCATAACAACGACGGCCCAGGAATGACTGTCCAGGAGATTATGGTCCCTGCTTCTAAGGCTGGACTTGTCATTGGAAAGGGAGGAGAAACCATCAAAAGCCTTCAGGTGAGTGTCAAGTTAGTGTTAGTGAGTACCAGTGTTGTTTCGTGACCATAAGATGCGGGACACATTTGGACCATGCACATATGATTGCATGTTTTTGGTTCTTAAGTTATGCAAAGTAATGTTGATGCCGTTCATGTGTATGGTCTGTGATGAAAACTCATGCACCACGCTGAGAAACTGATGTATAACCCCAACCCTAAACTTATCTGAGACCTGAACATGTACAAAGATGGTGGAGACTACAGTTTTTAGTCATCAGCTATGAATTATGGTTTAGTTTAATCCCACAACAGGATGAGGGAGCACATTGCTCATGCACATTCTGATTGCATGTTTTTGGTTTGTTTTAACCAACAGGAAAGAGCTGGAGTTAAGATGGTCATGATCCAAGATGGACCCCAAAACACAGGTGCTGACAAGCCACTCCGCATTTCGGGGGAACCCTTCAAAGTTCAGGTGAGTCCTCCCCCATGTGACCCTTGCAATTGCAACATTAAAGCAGTTTATGATGAAAGAAAGACTTTCTGTGAGCTAGTTCTGCTTTCATTTCTTTAAGTAAATCCTTCTCCAGAGCCCCGGTTAAATGTGCATTCTTTTCTCTTTAGCAAGCCAAAGAGATGGTGATGGAGCTGATCAGAGATCAAGGCTTCAGGGAGCAGAGGGGGGAATATGGTTCACGAGTTGGAGGAGGCGGAGGAGGAGGAGATAGCTTGGATGTGAGTATTTGTGAAAAATGTAATTTGTCAATTTAAAGGTCAAGGGTGTGAATTTGTTTGAACTTGATCTTTGCTTTCTGTCATTTAGGTCCCTGTCCCCCGGTTTGCAGTAGGAATTGTGATTGGCAGAAATGGAGAGATGATCAAGAAAATACAGAATGACACAGGCGTCAGGATTCAGTTTAAACCAGGTGAGATATTGCGAAGAAAATCTGAGCAACAGCCATTGTTATAAGCAAAGTAATGTGGATGCGGTTCATGTTTACGGTCCGTGATGAAAACTCATGCACCACGCTGAGAAGCTGATGTATAACCCCAACCCTAAACTTATCTGAGACCTGAACACGTACAAAGATGTTGGAAAGACCATAGTTTTACAGTCATTAATTTAAGACAATGGTAAATGGGTTTAGTTTATTCCCAGGAAAAAGAGGTTTTAATAGTCTGTAATAGCCCCCTTTTCTCCCTCCAGATGATGGCAGCACACCGGACAGGATAGCACAGATCATGGGTCCCCCTGACCAGGCTCAGCATGCAGCAGAAATTATTTCAGATTTGCTGAGGAGTGTCCAGGCTGGTGGGCCTCCAGGACATGGTGGTGGCGGCAGAGGTCGTGGTCGTGGACAGGGGAACTGGAACATGGGCCCCCCTGGTGGCCTGCAGGAGTTTACCTTCACTGTCCCGACTATGAAGACTGGCCTTATCATTGGAAAAGGTAAGTGACCCCTCAGTAGCAGGATTCTATTTTGTTAAACATTTGTCAGTTTCAATCAAATCCAGAATAGAAAACGGCAGCAATCTGAAAGTAACCTTTATTGGCGTGTGGGCAAAATGAGAAGCATTTCAGTAAATGTTTTTTCTGAACTCCTCAGGTGGTGAGACAATCAAGGGCATCAGCCAGCAGTCTGGAGCCAGGATCGAGCTGCAGAGGAACCCTCCTCCCAACGCTGATCCCAACATCAAGATGTTCACAGTCCGCGGTTCCCCTCAACAGATCGACTACGCCAGGCAGCTGGTGGAGGAGAAAATTGGGGTAAGAAGTCAGGAGGATTACGTTTGATAAACATGTATGTATGCAGACGTAAGCTAGTTTACTTACCAGGAGTGCTTATGTTTTTAGGGACCAGTCACTCCAATGGGTGGCCCACATGGACCCCCTGGTCCACATGGTGGTCCAGGCCCACATGGTCCTCCTGGACCCCCTGGACCACCTGGTGCTCCCATGGGCCCGTACAACCCTGGCCCATACAACCAGGGACCTCCAGGACCTCAGTAAGTATAGTGTTTTATTTGTTTTTACTCATCTCTAAAGCTTTTGTTGATTACTAGAAGATTTCCTGTGTGATATGGTCTTAGGGTAACACAATAATATATCTCAATATTAAAAAAAAAAAGTCTTTAAAATCGTTCATAGACGCTAGGACTGCTACTATTTTTGAGATGCCCATTGGTGCTTTGCCCAAAGCATTTACACAACGAGGTTATGGTTTACATAACCATCAGAAATGTAGATGTAATGACTAAGTAAGTAAAGGCAAGTATCAAAACAAATGGAACACTCTGGTCAGTTCTGACATGACATCAATTTACTGTAATGCAGTTTTTAAAACAAGGAGAAGACTTATCCTAATATTTCGTTATCCAAAGTCTAAGATGATGAATATTCTTGTGATGTCAATATAATATCCACATTTGTCAAGCTCTAACTTTGACCAATTTTGAAGTTGTACAAAGCTGATGTTTTTTTCTATTTTGTTTCATTAGTGGTCCACCTGCGCCTTACCAGCCTCAGGGATGGGGCAATGGTTACCCACACTGGCAACAGGGACAACCTGATCCAAGTAAGTACCTGCTACCATTTTAACAGAAAATTTAAAAGCTCTTAATGATTTCTATGTTTGGGCCAAACTCTTCACTCAGACCCACATCAGATTATATTAAAGACAGTTAACGTTGTATGTTTATAGCTTTTTTTTCTCAGCCGTGGTTTGGTAACTAAACTTGTTGTTTGTGTCCAGATAAAGCAGTAGCTGATGCCAACGCAGCGGCGTGGGCAGCCTACTACGCTCAGTACAGCCAGCAGCCACAGGCTCCTATGACCCCGACCAGTGGAGCCCCTGGCACGACTCAAACCAACGGCCAAGGTAACTGAAGTGTTTCTGAATCAGCAAAGTGCCCGCTGCAGAAACTGTTTATGGGAGTGTAGAGCAGTGTAGCCTACTAGCTTAACTTTAGTAGACATGTCGTATGCTCATGTCTTCGTGGTGTCGCTAACAGGAAACAAGTTGGTTTCACCTTGAAAATGACTTTGCTTTTGCAGAGCACCTTCTTTTTTTCTTTTTAAACTTTTTTATATTACTCCAGGGACAGGATAGTTTTCCTCCACCATCCCTAGGCTGACAGCTCGACCCAGGCAGGTGGAGGACAAACTGCTGAGAATGATTCACTAATTACAAGTACCGTTCTTTTTAACAGGTGACCCACAGGCTGCAGGTCAGAGTGGACAGGCAGATTACTCCAAGGCCTGGGAGGAATATTACAAGAAAATGGGTATATGAACGTAGCTTCAGTGTACACCTATTAACACAAGACAGTCTAAACAGCCACTGGGCATTCAATCGGCTTCTTTTTCAGGTCTGGGTTATTTGTCAGTACTGCTGGCCTGCTGTGGATCGTTTTCAGTGTGCATCCACTTGGTTTCACATTTGACGCCTGTGCTGTTTAGACTGCAACACTTTTGACTATCTACAGGACTGAGCTGTCGACACAGAACCACCTTTTTTGAGCTTAGAGTAGTTTATTCTCTAGATTATGTTAGGGTCTTTCCATGTGCCATGAATGTCTTACTACTACTGAATGTGTGTAGAGTTAAATGATGCAATGCGTAGGGTCAGTCATGTCAATTTGTTTCTAATTTCATTCAACACTTGGATGCATTGACACATTTTTCCTTCTCTTTGCAGGTCAACAGAGTCAACAACCTCAGGACTACACAAAAGCCTGGGAGGAGTATTACAAAAAACAAGGTGGGTACTCTTCAGATCAGATTTTAAGCCAGGGTCACACATTTTTCACATTTTACTTCCTCATTTCAAATTTTCTGTGTAGAACTACTGTGAAAGATGTAATAAAGAGGTAATAACAGAGGTGGGGTATACATTTAAAGTTTTCTGTACATTTGTTAATACATCAAATACATAAAACAGTTGATCATGTTCATGATGAAAGCACAATCAGTAGTTGGAGCTGGAGCTATAGTTTATGATGGAGCCTGTTAGATATATTTGTGGCCCGATATTATCGGCTGATATTGTGTTGTCTGATATGCGCCGATATTAAAACTTCCTTTTTTTTACAGAGCATAATGCAGAAAAAGATGCTTGGGATAATGGTAATTAAATTCCTAGTGAAGTCTATTGTTTCAATGCACTGTTATTTTGGTCAAAAATATCCTGCCTCCATTTCAAACACCTTTGTCACAAAAAAACACATTTGCAATATTTGTCTTAACATCATGATGTTTGAGTTTAAAGAAATAACATTGTAAATAACATTGATGTGAGGCAAATGATTGCAGGAATGAAGTGATCCTGGTGTTAAGAATCCAGGGTATTTTGATTTTTTTTAATTCGTGATTCATAAACTGTCCAGACATTAGCTGGAAATAGGCGTATCCCCATCAAATAGACAAATGTAGTTTTGGACAGTTTGTAGGCAGGGTCCAAAATTAGCACCTGTCACTTCCCAAACACTAGAGAGATCCATGTTGGCTGACAAAATAAACTAGGTTTGTCACCATTGATGGGTATTGAAACTTATTATAGGTTGACCATTTTCCTTATCAACTCTGCACACTGAGGTGTGATCCTGATGTTAAGAGCTTAGGGTGCTACATATGTTGCTCAATAATTGGTAGATTGGAGCAGGAATCAACCTAACTAGGAAAAAAGAACACGATGGAGGTACGTTCAAAATAAAAAAATTCCTGGGAAGTGGTGCTTCACAGATGAGGGGTTGAGAAGAGATCAGCGGTTTTATGGCAGTAATGAAACTAATGAGTAGCTGTGTTTGCGGCAGATTATTTTTAATTATTCATGACGTACTTTGTATGTTAGAGGCCTGTTTTGTATGCCTTTTTTTAAGATGGGGTGTTACTGTGAGGGGCAGTCAAAATTACCGTTCATAGTTTTTTAGCTTTTAATGTACATAATGTATTGCCTTTTTTAAAAACATTTTATGAAGTTACCCATCTGACAAAAGAGATCATGCATAAACTGGATGATAAACAGTTTTAACTACAATGGCACTCAGTAGAAATCAAGTCTAATCGAATAGAAAGCATAAAATTCAATAGATTCAGATCTTTATTTGGCTCTCTATCAGTGTACCCACTCAAAGTAGCCAGACACCTTAATGAGCAATATGTTTTGGGTTTTGTTCATCTGTGAACATCCTTGCATTACTCCCTACAAAATAAATGAAAATGTAAAAAATTCCCTACTTTGCAATGTTTAAGAAAATGCGAAAGTATTGTGGAGCCGCATCCGAAGTAAATAAGGTCTATTCTGGGCTGAGATCCATCCTCCATCCAAGTTTGGTGGACATCTGTTTAGTAGTTTTTATGTAATCCTGTTGACAAAACATTCAACAAGCCAACAAATGGACACTGGTGACAACATTAAGTCTTTGGTGCAGGTGAAAAATAAGGTTTCTTAAGTAGAGTGGTGTTCTTTGTACATGAATGTATTAGATGTTGAAGGGCGGCTGTGCTCATCCAGCAGCTCTCTGTAGTAGAGAAGCTGCTCTCCCAGCTGCCCAACAGTAACGTGGAAGGTTTCTGACCCGCCACCCAGAGAAAGTGGTGCTGGGTTCGTTCACCTTCTTATAACTGTCAGTCGCCTCAGATTTTTAACTGAAATAGCTGCTGAAACTTTGTTGTCAATGTTTAATATGTTGGGAGACATGTAAAGCTAGTTAATTGTCAACATTCAAATAAACATCTGTAAACATTTACATAGAGGACTTGCCAGTGTACCAATGGGCTCTCTGTTTTTTCCCCTCCAGGTCAAGCGGCCCCTCAGGCCCCAGCCGCAGCCGCAGCCACCCAACCTGGAGGCCAGCCGGACTACAGCGCTGCCTGGGCGGAGTACTACCGCCAGCAGGCCGCTTACTACGGCACAGCCAACCCTCAACAGATGGGTGCAGCACCACAAGCCCCTCAGGTACACCCCTGCTAAGAATCTGCCCTCCACATCCACTGAATACTCAATTGTTTTGTGCCATAACCCGCCTTCACTCCTCAGGTTTTACAGGGTTCCAGTGGCTGAAGCAGCTTTACACACTTAACCAAAACTGTTTCCTCCCTATACAGGATTTTAACTTTTTAATTTTGGGAAGCTGAGTCCACTGTTTCTGCTGTTAACATGCAATGTATCTTCTATGTATTTTTTTGCACAGGGCCAGTAATGTGAAGTGGACATAAAGTAAATGCTACATTGTCGAAACAAAATCCTTTGTTAAATGTTTGGATGCAGACGCCTTGATGAAGATCTTAAATTTCCTTGGTTTGAAAGTGTTTCACATAGATGGCAGATTTCCCGGCGAGCACGTCCTCTTTCATTTTTTTTGTTTTGTTTTTGTTTTTCTTGTAAATGCTTTGTTTTTAGTGAGGTAATTATACATATGGTCATTCCAGCCCTGTATCTACATTAAATGTGGTTAGAACTCATGTTTATTAAACTGTAGACATTACCATGTAAATCATCTCAGTTTTAAAAATGCTATTGCCTGTTGTGTTTTTGCAATAAAACAAACTGAAACCTCCTGTGTTGGTAAGTTGGGGTGGTTTGAAACCAAAGGGGTTGAGATGAAATTCTGTATGTTTTTGTTTTACTGGGGGAAAAAAGTTAAACGCAGGCCATTTGTGGGTTTTATTGTCCAAAAAGGTTCACTCAAAGTTGTGCTGTCCTGTCTCTCTCCAACTGTCTATAAGGCTCTTAGAAACATTATGTGCGTGCGATGATCCTGAGTGATTTCAGACCAACAACCGTCCTTGTTGATAGACGTATATATTTTTCACACCTATGTTTCTTGACATTGCTCTGACTGTAGCAGTAGACAGATGTTTGTCATAAGAAAGCTGACAGGTATCTCTGTACCGTGACTCATGCATTAACTGCGTTGCTGTGGCGCCCTTAATAATTTTTGCCTGGTTTGCTGACATTGTTGAGGTAGTATGCACTGTATTTTGCCTTGATAGACACTTCCTCCTCCACAGGCAAGTTTAGAAACGTGGTAAGCAAGTATTTTTCTTAACGTGGTTGCAAGAAATGTTGCATATTTTTAGTGTTACATCGATATATATATATTTTTTTGCTGTTCTTTCTCCAGGACAGTCAGGTAAAAATTGCCACTGTATCGAAAAATGCATTGAAACGTTTGTCTTGCCCATTTTGAAATTGCGAACTAACTCTCATGTATAAATTTGTTTTTTAAAAAAATGTTTTTTTAATATAAAAACATTGCAAAAGTCGTTTTGCTGTGCCCATTCTGTTAGTGTTTATCCAATATAAGAAGATAGATGTTGTAGGGTCGAGGGTGGCTAAGCAGTCGTCATCCATCAGTTGAGCCCTCCTATACTGTAAGTACAAAACTGTGACTGACTATGAGAGATACCCGCCTATTTTTGATGCATTATAAACTGCAAACGATGTAGTATTTTTGTCAAATATTGCCATTTCCCCCCCTGTCTCTGGGTAAGTATGAAATGTTCTGAGGAGAGGAATAATAGTCCTTTAGCCACATGTTTCTGAGACTTGTCTCCCCTTGTTTGACTCCACAAAATTCAGTCTTTGAATCTTCACAGTATGTTGATGCTCTGTAGATTGTTTGTGTAGGTAGTTGGATTTTCTTAACTGAGGGTGTGAATGTCAGCACTCTGTTACACTGTCGGTAGGAACTGTTTAAGGATGTCCATGTGGGTTCTTTTTGCGTTTTTTGAATTCCTTGATCTGCTAAGTGCCATTGTCTAGTCGAGACTGTTTTTTTTAAAATGCCATTTATTGCAAAATATTGCTTAGAACAAGTCCTCCTGCATAACTCCAGTGTAGCATGCTTAGGTTTCTGCTGTTTTATTACTTTAATGTTCTATATGAGCATGTGGAATGCTAGTAGTGGAAGTGCTTCTGACTAGTTCAGTATTGATTCTGACATTTTCTGAATGAGCGCTGTTGTGAAAGGCTGTTAATTTCTAAGACTTAAAAAAAAAAAAAAAAAAAAAAGAAATATTTGACTGCATTGTTCACTGATGGCAAACAGTGCAATATATCTGATCTTTGCAGTGTCGTCCCAGACCTTGCACCTTAGGTTCTGCTGCAATAACACAGGTAAGCGAAACCTAAGGAAACCAGTGTTTTTGTCCAGTGACATGACCGATTGATTATACATGCAAAAGAAATGCTTACCTGTGTCTTTAACATGCCTCAATGCATTCATGCCTAGTCGTAAAGATATGTCCAGGATCTCTAAGCCCTTTTTAAGATGACCTGCTTTCATGAATGAACTGCATGATATGAGTTGTATGACTTGTTACCGAGAAAAAGTGGTTGAATAGGCTCACTGAGGAAATGTTGTCATTGTCGTATGTGCTCAATATTTGATACTAGCCTTAATTTTGCATCCTGGTAAGTCTGACTGACATGAAATCGATGCTCTAGACATCTCTGATTCTGGTTTATTCAACTGCATGCCATGCAAACTGCTGTCAGAAGTTAGCAATGTGCTCAACAGTTAGGTCAAAATGGTGAAATACATGAATATTTTTCTTAATTTCTGTCGTGGTGTGAATCTGCCCTCAAGTGCAGTGCAAACCTACTATTGAAACGCTGCTGCCTTCACTTCTCGCTCACAGTGTTGGAGGATGCTGCAAGCTTAGGTCATAGAATCAGGCCCTGTCGTAGTTTGTCCCCAAAATGGAGGAATCCTTTGAGTCATTCCCACTGCTGAACGTAGACCGTTCAAGAGCTCCAGTGATAAGGTAAAAACAGCAACGCAATGAAATTTAAATTCTGTGATTGCAAACTGTTGGTCAGATACATGTTTTCCAGCTCGGATTGACTGTTTTTTAATTGTCTGATGGTTTTTAATCGCTTCAATGCCTTCATCAGTAACTGTTAGTCAGTAGGAATGTGCTTTAGAAAGTTGGATGAGGACAGGAACTAATGAACTTTCAATCACATATGCACTTTTATTGGCAGTAAATCTGGGGTTATCAGTTTTAAATCACTTCTCTCTGTAGTTTAAAGGGTCACTTATTGTTTGAGGCTGTTCACTCTGTACATGTGAGATGCTCAGTGTTTCAACACAGAGGTCGTGGGGGTGTAGAAGACTTAACAAGGAGCATGCCTTAGAGGTAAAAAGGTTTCATGTGTTGTGTATATTATCAAAGCTATTGATTTTTGTTTTCTGAATTAACTGTTCTGATTTTTTGAAATGTTGCCATGTTCATTAATAAAGTTGTAACAAACAAAGTAAAGTAATATACATGAGTTTTATTTTAAACTGTGGAGGATGACTCAAACGTAATGCCTCTGCAACAGCCGTGGCTGGAGGGAATTTTTTTTTGTGTGTGTGCACACGACATCTTGAATGCATTGAGGACATTTCTTTAAATGTTGGCACATATGTCCACTGGAGGATGAACTGATTACAGTCGGTGGTAAAAGGTCAACGTCACTGTGACCTCCTTGCATCCCATTCTTTTGAAGGCGTTATCTGAAAAATGTGGAGGGAATGTCTAAAGATTTTCTCAGAATTCTGACTTTAATTCTCAGAAGCTGAAATCCTCCAAAAAAGGTTCTGGCCATTATTCAGTACCATAGTTTAGCAACTCACCTGGTTCATGTAGGCATACAACCACAAGGCTGTAATTATAAAGTTTAAAAAGGAAAAAACAAACATTGTCCTTTTTTTTTATTTTATTTGTACACAAAAACAAAGTGAACTCACAAATGTAAAATGTTCTTCCCTGTGTTGCCAAAATAAGATCCATAAAACATCACTCAGGTTCATATGTTTGGAAATCTTCAAATCATTTTTGCTGTTCATACTGGCTAAGAAAAGGGGGGACAAAATCCTGAGCCTTCAGCCCTAAAATTTAAGTCGGAGGATATTAAGTTCCATTGCTCCAATACCACTGGATTTCAGAAGGTAAGCACGATCTTCTAAAAACCACTTCAGTATTGTCATTTTCAAGATTGATCATTCAATTTATACTGTGTCTGCAACTGGCACAAAATGCCCAGCTTAAGTTACTGGAGCCCATGGTGATGAGCTAAAATGTTTGCCTAACGAGCCGACAATAACCCTGTCATGACAAGTTATGTTGGATGATGAAAATTAAGCAAGATTCACAATTATTAAACTTGAATCTGTGAGGACTGGATTTTGTCCCATCAATCACATTAGGAAGATCTCAAGGTACACATGGGCATGTTGGTGTTGTAAGAACGATATCAAGGAATCTGAATGTATCCTTCAAAGGGTAACTCCAATTTGAGTGCATTTACAGGTCTTCAGTACTACTGCTTATGTGTGAAGTATTAAAGGTTTGTTTCACTCTGGAGGAAGCTGCATGTCATCTGATAAATGTCTTCAGTGATGTGACAGTGGTTGCATTATGGGTAATTGGGGACCAGTTTTTTTTTAGAAGCTGTCCACTGGTCCTATAACACTGTTGATCGCATTTTGGACAATTAAAAGAAATGGATAAAAAAATGATGCGGCAGCACTGGATATGACATTAATTTCATGTTGTCTTCCTTTTTAAAAACATGGTGCCTAAATTACCCACACTGCAACTTGGCCAGTGAGCAGCATCCCTGAAGAGATTTTATCAGCTTCCTCTGGAAGGCTTATACAATAGGCTTTATATTACTTGTTTTGACATACGCAGTAGTCATCAATAAGACCTTTAACACACTTAAATGTGTTAATTGGTGGAGATGCCCTTTAAGAGGAACATTCTGCAGTCAGTCATCTCAAGTAGTTGTATCTTTTAACACATTCCAGGAGTAACTCCACTGCGCAAAGCGTCAATTTTGTGCATGTTCTATACATGGCAGTGACTGAGCAGATAATAAATGCGTTGCAGTCTTTCTCTTCACTGACATTCAGTGATGACCGCAAGGTTTGAATGTGTGCGTTGACAGTAAGGCTTCCTGTGTATTTGCTCGTCATAAAAATCAGAATGGTACAAGTTGTTTAACAGCTGTAGGATTACATAATATTGGTGTATAATCTTTTATTTCCTGTGGCTGATAGAACACTGGGATTAAGAGCCTCGTAGGCTGCGTGTGCTGGACTTTAAATTATTGCACGTGGCTTTGTGAGTGTCAAACAGCAACTTTCCCTTTTACAGCAAGTCTGAGTCATTTTACATTTCTCTGTGCAACATGTGCTGATAACAAAGAATATCTAATGGTTTTGCATTGCTGACGTTCAACAAGATGTTAAAACGCATTTAATAAATCTAAAGTCTATTATATAACATTTGTATTCATTCTACTGCATGTTTGAAGCTGATCACAATCCACTGAAGCGAACAGGTAAGATTACAACTTCTCAAAAATAAATCCTGCATTTCGCTGTATAGTAAAATAAATAATGTAAATATTTTCCTTTGTCACACAAATTGCTCTTTACAGCAATACATATGCCTCAATTCACACAGCGTAATATCTACTGCACGAGAATTAATGCCAGTCTCACAGCAAGTTTAAATTACAAATATTATTGCTATGATATTTAAAACTAACGTGCACTGCTATGGCACAGTCACAGGAGGATTGGGGAGAGGAGATGAGGTGAAGGCAGACAACTGGTACAGTCTGTATAGATCCACAGCAATGATAGAAAACAGCACGATGGGGGATGTGATGAGTGGATTTCAGACCTCTGTGACATTTTTACATTTAAGTTTTTGAGTGAGCGTTTGGTTTAACCAGTTTTATGCACCAGGCGGGTGCAGAGTCAAGTCACTCAGACCTACCTACTGATAAGTTTTCTTTGGTCTGACTTCATCCTTGAATAACTGCTGAGATCTGCATGCGTGTAGTGTTTGACGACCCCAGGTCTGTCTGGGGGACGAGTTCCCATCTCTCATTGCACCCGTGCCTCCAGCAGGGCGCTGGGCACCAGCTGTACCTGTGGAGGATTGCAGCTGTTGATGGGTCGCAGGGCGTCAGTTCCCAGGTAGGCTAGCAACAGTTCAGAGCGCCGGTGCAGCAGGTGGAGCATGTCTTCTGCTAGACTCTCCACTGAGGAGTAACGCACTTTGTCCAAGTCGAAAATGTCCTTGAGGAAGTGTAGCACCTGATCCTGAGGAAGAAATAAACAATATGTGAAGGAGTGTTTCTGGGAAAAGGAACACTAAAAATGGCGGCCTCTGTGAAAGAGGACCTGCTCCCCTGAAGATACAAAAGATTTCTATGGTAACAAAAACACAATTCATCTTAGTTTCAGATGATTTTCCAAAAATAAAAAAACATAACATATTATATTTGACTCCTGCCAAATAATCCCCTAAATCCAACACACTGTACTGAATCAGTTTACTTTTAGTTTAAAATTAATACTTTTTGAGAAACAATCTACAAAACCTGAAATCTGCGTCCTACATAGATACAGTGCTAACCTCAGGAGTAGGTTAAATAACCTAAGCAAGAGGAAGCAGCAAAAGTAAAAACCTTGTTTAGAAGAGC
Organism: Sparus aurata; assembly: GCF_900880675.1. Lineage (NCBI taxonomy): Eukaryota > Metazoa > Chordata > Actinopteri > Spariformes > Sparidae > Sparus > Sparus aurata. The sequence goes on along the minus strand of NC_044207.1, from coordinate 15,182,356 downwards.
ATTCTGGCAGATATCACAATATCCTCCGGTGCTGAGACTGACCTTGAAGAAGCAGCAGAAGTCGTGCAGGGAGCTCTTGGGCCCCAGGAAACCCCAGGCGAGAACTGGGCTGATCTGTTCACACACGGTGTAGAAATGGGCGATGAACCCGTCCGCCACCTGCGACACAAGAGATTACTCGAGATGTCCTGACAAAACTGATGGGACTAATACATGCAGTGGTTATTTAGTTGTCAGTGGAATCATTAACATTTAGGATTTGAGATAAAGTTGACAAAAGCAGTGAAGCACTGAGACTGATATCTTAAGTGTTTATCCAGCCATCACAGGCCTGCTCTTATTAATCAGAAATATTTTGATGTACCTTCATGTGCTGTCTCTTCTGCTTCATCACTGACCAACAACTTGATGCCACCGCCTGTGAAATACATAGATTTATTATCTTTCAATTCAAACTCAGTATCTCAGAAAAATCTAAAAACCTCAAGTCAATGTTGGTTTAAAGAATTACAAAAGTTTTTGTTGTATGATTATCTAAGTACTGCAATAAATGATTGCATTTAATTTCAGTAGATTAATTTCCCAAAGAAACTTGACCCACTGTCTCCTTGAAGGAGCTGTTGAGCCAGCGGTTGTTGATCACGTTCTGGATGGAGATTGGTGGATTCTCCAGGTCCTCGAATGAGTCCATCAGGATGAAGTCTAGCACTATATCATAGAAGTTCAAGTGCTTCACCTGAAGAAGAAAAGTTTGAGACATTATAAATGAGAAGAAGAGAGGTTGTTTATTAGAACTTGTCACCAGACAGCAGAAGTCAGACATTACCCCTCGTGTTGCCAGCTCCACCTCTGTGTTCTCCCAGTGCTCTGTGTGCTCCAGGAAGGAAATCATCTCCTCAAACACTTCCTCGAATCGGTTTGGGTTCTGAAAACCAAATGATGACTGTTAGAAAGGAAAGCACTCATTGAAGGTGTATCATCTTCACTAGTTGTGACTTCAGTCGTACCTTCTGAGCTTTTACAATAATGGAAGACAGTATTTTCTTTCCAGTTTCGGCCAGAAACATCCTGGTCGTTCTCTCGCACAAAATGAGCTGGAGAAAAACACTTTACTCAAAACAGATCCTTTATTTACTTTAAGGGTGCAAAAATACTGAAAACTAGAATTTTACACAAGTTAGTGCATTAAATGGCTGTTTTGCTGCATTTCAGTCTATATATATACACACATTTTGTTTATATGATAAAAAATAACTGAAAACAACCATCTGGAAAGCTAGAGTATCTTGTGGTGTATTAAATCCAATTCATACATAAGTTTCCACTTTTTATTTGTACATGTTTATACTGTACCTGACATGCCTGCCGCACACAGTGCAACTTCGCAAGGAAATCTACATCCCCAAAACAGTCCAGCATCTCAGTCCTGAGAATGAAAATTCAGAAAATAACACAAATTGTGTTATCACACAACTCGTTCCAGGAATATAAATTCTCTGTACTTCACGTTTGTTAGAGTGATTAGTGTAAGTACCGCAGCACCCTGCAGGAGATCTTTCCATCCTCGGCCATCTGCAGCGCCTCCTCGTAGAAAAGGTGATGACCCAGAGCCAAGACGCTCCTCAGCTCTCGGTGCTCAGACAGCTAATACAAAGACAGACAGAGATTATGGTTGACTGAATAATGATCATTTCAATCCCATTCCTGGTTGAGAGATTAACAGTGAAATGAGATGCAGCCAAAGCTTCTTGTTCTTAATGCAGTATGTTCCTCTTAGTCTTGAACATTCATGTAAAAAAATAGGAAGCTTTCAGATTTTGATGGCTGACATTAAAACATTTGAAGATAACGAAGAGGTAGAAACATTCCCAAAATGTTTTTAACTGGTGCTTTACAAGGAGATACAGTGGGGCAAAAAAGTATTTAGTCAGCCACCAATTGTGCAAGTTCTCCCACTTAAAAAGATGAAAGAGGCCTGTAATTTTCAACATACGTATACCTCAACTATGAAACAAAATGAAAAAAAGTAAAATAAAATAAAATCCAGAAAATCACATTGTCTGTTTATGAAAGAATTTATTTGCAAATTATGGTGGAAAATAAGTATTTGGTCAATAACAAAAGTTCATCTCAATACTTTGTTATATACCCTTTGTTGGCAATGACAGAGGTCAAACTTTTTCTGTAAGGTTTTCACACACTGTTGCTGGTATTTTGGCCCATTCCTCGATGCAGATCTCCTCTAGAGCAGTGATGTTTTGGGGCTGTCGCTGGGCAACATGGACTTTCAACTCCCTCCAAAGATTTTCTATGAGGTTGAGCCACTCCAGGACCTTGAAATGCTTCTTACAAAGCCACTCCTTCGTTGCCCAGGCGGTGTGTTTGGGATCATTGTCATGCTGAAAGACCCAGCCACGTTTCATCTTTAATGCCCTTGCTGATGGAATGAGGTTTTCACTCAAAACCTCACGATACATGGCCCCATTCATTCTTTCTTTTACACGGATCAGTCGTCCTGGTCCCTTTGCAGAAAAACAGCCCCAAAGCATGATGTTTCCACCCCCATGCGTCACAGTAGGTATGGTGTTCTTTGGATGCAACTCAGCATTCTTTCTCCTCCAAACACGACAAGTTGAGTTTTTACCAAAAAGTTATACTATTTTGGTTTCATCTGACATTCTCCCAATCCTCTTCTGGATCATCCAAATGCTCTCTAGCAAACTTCAGACGGGCCTGGACATGTACTGGTTTAAGCAGGGGGGACACGTCTGGCACTGCAGGATTTGAGTCCGTGGTGGCGTAGTGTGTTACTGATGGTAACCTTTGTTACTTTGGTCCCAGCTCTCTGCAGGTCATTCACTAGGTCCCCCCGTGTGGTTCTGGGATTTTTGCTCACCGTTCTTGTGATCATTTTGACCCCATGGGGTGAGATCTTGTGTGGAGCCCCAGATCGAGGGAGATTATCAGTGGTCTTGTATGTCTTCCATTTTCTAATAATTGCTCCCACAGTGGATTTCTTCACACCAAGCTGCTTACCTATTGCATAGTCAGTCTTCCCAGCCTGGTGCAGGTCTACAATTTTGTTTCTGGTGTCCTTTGACAGCTCTTTGGTCTTGGCCATGGTGGAGTTTGGAGTGTGACTGTTTGAGGTTGTGGACAGGTGTCTTTTATACTGATAACGACTTTAAACAGGTGCCATTAATACAGGTAACGAGTGGGGGACAGAGGAGCCTCTTAAAGAAGTTACAGGTCTGTGAGAGCCAGAAATCTTGCTTGTTTGTAGGTGACCAAATACTTATTTTACCGAGGAATTTACCAATTAATTCATTAAAAATCCTACAGTGTGATTTCCTGGATTCTTTCCCCCCCATTCTGTCTCTCATAGTTGAAGTGTACCTATGATGAAAATTACAGGCCTCTCTCATCTTTTTAAGTGGGAGAACTTGCACAATTGGTGGCTGACTAAATACTTTTTTGCCCCACTGTATCACAATGTTTACATGCACTATTTATATTTTTTGCCCTTATTCATGATAAGGCAATAACTGTAAAAAGCTGTGTATATGACTAAAGGAGATGAATGTTCCAGGAGCCATAATTAGTCACTGCTTGCATCTTTCATTCGTTCAACCACCTTCTTCAAAAGCTGGGTGTTGCGATATTTGTGCATATCCAAAAACCTGTTAATATCTATTCATACTGTTTCATACTGTTAAGTAGTTGTCTTTCTTATTACGACCAGACTAGGTTTTTTTTCGCGATTGTCTCAAACTACTGCAATAACCCCATTTAAGATACATATCCTGAATGTGCTGTATTAGGACTGCACAATAAATCTTTTTAACATCAACATCACAATGTACGCTTCAGCAATAGTCACATCGCAGGACATTCAATGTCTAGTTGGTAAATTAACTCAAACATATCCTGCTACAATTTTTGGCCGAATGATACAAAAGCAAAACTCAAAGTTCCCATTTTATATGACTAATGTATATATCACAGATAACCAAAATACTGTGAAGTCAGTTTTGTCTGCTATTGTGCAGCACTTCAGCTGAACAATATCAGCATTTTCCACATGTCTCAATTGGAAAAATGCTGCATTTGAAGGACTGATTCAAAATATCCAAATGAAATACGCCCTGACCCTTAACAAATCCCAAATACCTTTGGAATATTAGTGTGTATGTAAACAGTCACTGTCTCTGTATTTTATTTGGACGGATAAACTTGATGTAATGTGCAGAAGTCATTTTTTGTTGTTTTCTTAAAGAACTACAAGGCGTCTCAAATTCACTAATAAAATCAGACAGTCGTGTGACACGACAACACCAAAAAGAAGGTTTTTCAGTCACTCACAGGCAAACCTTGACAAGGTTACTTAGAACGTCAACATCATGTTTAAGACAATAGAGATATAATAGAGATGTCTTTAAGTTTATTTGCACTCTAAACAACATCCTGAATATTTAGACTTACAGAAATTCTAAACCTGATGTTTCTTCCTAAACTGGGTACAGGTTCCACATGGGTGCTTATACTCCTGGGTCATGCCTGATATCTGTGCTTCTGCTGTTATTAATTCTTCAATTGAGTTGTTTTGAACTCTGTTAGAAAACTGTCATCTCCATGTTGTCATGCTTTGTGGAAGCTTTAGTGGAATGAGCTGCAGGGCTAGAGCTGGATGGATGCTGCATACTGAGGAATGTTAAAAGTCTATTTATAGTGACTTACTGAGTATAAGTGACCCAGTTTGACTGCGAGGAGCTCTGCCTGTTAAACATTTACTGGTTTGAGGGCATGAATACATTAATTTACAAGCTTTTTATCGCTTTTAAACACATTTACCACATTTAAGTTTGATACCTTAACAACCATTTACATCAAACGATGTGTACTATACATTTTAATACCCAATCCTGGTAGACATAAATAGCACCTTCAGCTTTCAGCAGGTGGGCACATTAACACCTTTATATGAACATTTGATCAACATTTCAGCTGCATTTCAAGAAATTTGGCTTCAGTGAACAAATCAATGATTCGTACCCACCAGTTTATTTTTGTAAAATGTGGGTCAAGTACACCAGTGGCACCGGATACTCGCTCAAGCCCCCACACTGACTTAACGATTTAAGGAGATCAGCTGAGTGCTGGAAAACACCGGGTGGTGAACTTACAGGAGGATGAAAGCTATTTGAATCAAAATCCTGCTGTGAACTGGTTGTAGGTGTGAAGCCAAGACGGTTTGAGATTAGATGTTTGTTTCTCTTCCTCCGTCACTCTGGTGCTCAACTGTGGGACTATGGAGCATCGTATTTATTATAGTGCTATTCACTTTAGTTTGAAGACTCTACATTAGTATTACAGTTTGAGTATTAGTTTCATCTGTATCCCATTAAGAGGCACTTGCATGATTGTTTTTATCTTATAATCCAGGTTTTTCTGCTGTTTTTCATACTGCATGCTGGTTCCAACTTTTTAAATGTAAGGACATTAGGCTTTGGACTGTTAGTGGGTCAACAGAAGTTGTTGCCATTTTATAGAGTGAATTATGAAATGATTTATGGTATAAATAAGCCGCAGAATAATATATATAAAAGGAAAATAATCATAGCTACAGCACTACCAACTAATCCTCTCACCTCAGCAGCAGACACAAATGAGTCAGTGGAGGCAATGCTGATGCTGTCCCTCAGACAGCCGTCGTCCAGATCCTCTCTGCCCAAAATGTCTGCCATTTTATCTGTCATGGAGAATAATCCTTATAATGTGTTGTATAATACAGTACTGTATGGGCGCACATATCATTAAACCCAGTGGTTATCATGGATATTACATAATATTGCGTATAAACAGTGACTCACCCTGGCTGTTGCTGTGGGATGAAGGCTCTGACATGCACAACACTCCCTCAAACTCCTCCTGGAGGCTGTAAGCTCTTTGCAGCAGAGACTTCAGCCTGTGGATGAACTCCACACTGATGACATCCTGAACACAAAAACAGTCAAGTTCAACTATAGAAATATGACTCACAAAGCCCTGAAGCAGATCCTACTTTTATCCACTTTGGTCTTCAGGTAAAAACCGCCCCATTCCTTAACTTTGCAACACTGGACCAACTCTCTTCTTGAATTTGTCATGATGACGAGGTCTGGGAACTGAAATACAGGGGTTTGAGGATTATTGGTTCTCCAGGATAGTATGAACTCAAAAGGGCTACACAGACTAAGACCAATCACTAATCATAATGTTCTGCAAACAGTGGCACCAGCTGTGTTAGCAGCTTAAGAAAGAGCATCAAAGAAAACATCATTAAATTGAAAGGAACTTCAGAGAGCCCACTGGTGCTAAAGTCTGTCTGCAGTATTTGATAAGCAATTTGCAGTCTAATATTACCCATTTAAAATGTTCTATAAAGAACAAAGACTGAGTTATTAGAGTAGACCATCTCAAAGGTGTTTCCTAAATGCCATCAATTAGCTTTCATAAAACCAATATTATAAGTTTCCTGCAACATTATTTTGGAGAGAAATGCCCTAAAAATCAAGCTTATTGAAGGCCCTGTGGATTCAGAAGGATTTATATAATTAATTAAATGATTCATTAAATCTGTTTGAAAGTGATTCTAACTATATTGTTCGCCACTGTTATAGCTTGGATGTAGACTCTGCTATCCACACATCACATCTATTGTTCTTGGTGTGGACACCCCATAAAGCTTACTTTGTATGTGAAAGGTATGAAAAGAGGAGAAAATGTATGATGTTTAGTGTATCCTTTTTATAATAAAAAACAAACAAGACAAAACACCACAAAACAAAAACAAACAGCTACAACCTACACCACTCAAACCCTATTAAGTCTTTCAGGTGTTCCTTGAGAATCCCCCATGACCTAATTATTAAGAAGTTTTCGAAAGAGGCACACCAGAGCAGGGTATATCGTTTGCAGCAGAATTTACGTTATGTTTGGGCTACTGAGCGTAACCATTTGACCCATGCTAATCCAAAACCCTTCCAACCAGGTTAGCTAGCTAATGAGTTAGCTGTTATACAATCTAAACTCTGTGACACTGGTTGGTTGTCTGGTTATTCATATATGTGACTTGTAGTGCAGCTTATTATTATGTGTGCAGTTTATTCCTCTGTACCTTCCTCTGGTATGAAAGGAGAGAACACTGACAAGAAAAGAGAAAATGTTGGCAGAGCTTGAATCGATACACCAGCTCTGTGGTCCCTGGATGAAGAAGATGCTGCCAATTATTTAATTAATTAATTTACTTTGCTTTGTCCTCGCTGCAGCAGCCCGAAGTTCGAGTGCCGGCCTGGGGCTCTTTGCTGTGTGTCACTCCCCCCCTTTCTCATCCTGTTTCCCGTTGTATCTTTAGCTGTTCTATCAATAAAGCCATATAAAAGCCAAAAAAAATTACTTAAAAAACTCTTTCGCATATATCCTGATCGAGCCTGGTGTTACACTACATTCCGATACAAATCATAAGTGTGTTGGTGTGTTCACCTCCATGCCCTGCTCAGCGATGGCGTCTCCAGCTCCAGTTTTGACGGATGCACAGCTGGCATCGTCATCGGCCTGCCTGCTCCTGAATGTCAATGCTTCCTCCCACCGCCTCAGAGCCTCCTCAAATAAATCCATACCTGCAAATACACACAATCTTGTAAAACAATCAGAAACTCAAAAGCTTCATATTGAAACAAAGCCCCAAAAAACAGAAATAAATAAATAACTTTGTCATAATTTTGACACATTTATCACATCGCCTTACTATTGTCCCTATTTACAAACACTGGGTTGACATAGCATTTAAGTATCTTTACCCATAAGGTAGAGGTTTTCAGGTGTGGTCACAGGTAAGTTGACCACACTGCAGATGTCAGCTTCCCCTGCCCGGTCCCAACAGATGGATTCATTTGCGCAGGTGCTGCTGCTGGAGGAGTTCATGCTTTTTACCTGCAAAGCCACAGCAGAAGAACATGGATCACTTTCAAGTAATGGAAGCAGCATCTCAACACAAACACAAAGCAAGTCAACCCAATCAACTCAGCATGTTCAGTGTGCTTTGACAAGGGTTGCGCCACGCTTCATTGTTGACAACTGAGGCTTCTATTGAAGTTTTTGAATGAAGCATCAAATGTCTGTATCTTATTAAATAATCACCCGCAAAATAATTAAATAAAATTCCTCAAACAAAAGCAAAGAGCGGTGAGTGAATGCAGATGCATAATATGATCTTCTTTGGTATTACATCCTGACGGCGTCAACGCCGAAATAGATTCTCTGTCATTGTGGTCATTTAGATTGCCGCCCTGTTAAAGGTCGAGTTTAAGCAATTCTGAGGAAAGATGTCTCTGTAACAGCGTCTGTAATTGATGGCCTGGGACTGAGACTCAACTTCCATGTTGCGCAGCTTTCAAATGTTGATTTGGAACTCAAATATCAAAGTAATGAATGAAGCTTAGAACTATTTTGGACAGCCCAAGTGTTGCTGTAGGTCTACACGTAGTTTGTATGATTTTGTTTACTCATTAGTTCAGAAAATCCGTGGTAAAAGTATTCATGGATATTTTGGCCAATAACATGTAAAAATGTTTACATAACCCCATCCACAGTGCATATACCAAATATTAAATGCTACTTGTCTACTTAATTTATTCAACATTTTGCACTGAGTGAAAGGGAGATCTCACACCCAACAGAAAGGGAAAAGGTCCACTCTTTACTAAAACTGTGCTGTACCAGGTACATGACTGCAACAAAGAGGACTGGTTTGGACAGACGGCAGATGTGATTCTGCCCATATAAGTATATGGTATTCTACTTTTTTACTTTCCTAACAATTGTAGCTTGTTATTGCATTATTTTTTGGTTTGGATACTTTAAATTAAAAATTATCTCACCGAGGCCAGGCTCAGCAGAGACCCAGACAGCTTCCTGTAGTCCCCTGTCGTGAGAACCAGACCAGAGGAGCAGCCATTCTTGGAGTTGAGGGTGAGAGTGATGTTTTGACTGGTGTTATCTGGGCAGAGAGTTCAGAGATAACTTTGAGACAGATGTGAAAGCAGAGATCACGCTGCATGAGCATGTAGCTGAGTTACACAATGAATAAACAATGTTTGCCAACTTTACGACTCTTACGAATCACCTCTGCCCTGTTTTAATAATTTACTCTCTGGCTCACCTGCTGCTGAGAGTTGGTTTATAAAAACAGCTTCCAGTTCTGATTATTTTTTACAAAACAAATTCATACTCATACTTGCATCGGATAGCTGTTTTAGTTTGTATATTTACTTTATACAGCATCTGTTTGGAGAGATTTTCTTTGATTTGCTCAAATTCAGAGAGTACACGGGGGCCAGCAGGGACACATTTTGACAAAAAAGCAAAAGTAAAAATCTCTGCAAACATATTGAACATCTAAAGAGCCTCAAGAAGTTACTGAGGCTGGAGGTCACACAGCACTTTGTTATTTTCTGAATATTGATTTCTGACTACCTGTATCCATGTTCATTCTTCTGTTCTTGCTAATTCAAATGTAATTTCCTTCCTGGGTCAAATTCCAGATCTATTACATTTTTATCAAAATATTTAACTACTCTGTCCAACCGCTCATTTGACTCCATCTAATTCTACGTTAAGTGAGATTAAATACGTTAAAGCATTCAGTTCATTTTAATACAGGAGCTGTCCAACATGTCAGTCTGATTACATCACAAACCAGCAACTGAGCTAGCCTACTAAAAAGAGATCACAGGGCAGAAAGCCCGCTAGGTGAGAGGAAAAAAAATCTGTGTCAGTGAGTTTTACCATTCTCTACTAAGGCTGGGAAGGAAAATTCAAAGCCAGCCTGCTCCCACTGAGGCGAGTGAGTCCTTTTTCTGCCCTTCCTCCTCTGGAAGTGACGTGCAAGGAAGAGTAGTGAGACAGCACCGAAGGCAGTGGCTGCCACCAGCTTCTTGGTGCCTGTGCTGACACTCACCTGAAGGACAAGTGGAAGGGGAAAAAGTTTGATTTTAAATATTTATGCATCTTAAAAGAAGACTGAGCAGAAACGTGGTTTCTTCTCTTTGGGGCAGGCCAAGAAAAAAGGAAGAAAAAACCTGATCAAGCCAAAACTCGTGATTTGTATTTTAACACCCTTTGATTAAGTTATCACATGCCTTTTTTTTCTGACTGAGGGAGTCAGTCACAAGTTTTCACTGAAGAAAAAGAAAAATGATGTGATTTTTGCTGGGGTCTGTACCAAACAAGCTTATTGTCTTACATCTGGAGAATATGATTTATAGGCCAGAGCATCTCTATAACATCACAATTTTTCATGTATAAATTTATGTGTTTCCACAATTGAACTTCCACAAAAGAACTGCAGCTCCAGCAATTTGGATATTGCATCTGGACTTATTGCAACTTCAATACTATTTTAAATAATTCTGGTGCCCTAACTCCAACTAAATAAAATAAGTAATGATTAAAAAACAAAAAACAAGACAAAGCATTCCTCGTTTGTGAAATAAAAGCTGTCTAATGTCTCCATTAAAGAAAGACAGCGATATGATGACTAGAAATGCATGGTATTATGATAACCATGATGACTGTGCACCTCGGGGTGATCAGTAGCTAGAGTTTCAAAAAAGGCCCCATTAGGGTTAACTTTTTTACAGTTGTAAAAACATTTGTAAAAACAGTTTAACAAATGTTCCACAAGTCTTAATAGAGCAAATGTTATTAGCGCTATGTAATTTTAAATCATCCATGTTAGCCCACTTCAACTTAGTTTTCTAACATTCAGATGTGCATAAACTACAGGTTAGGAACATTTTTAGTATAAAGTACAAAAATTTAAAATTATTGGATCAGTATCGGCCATGAGAAGCAGTTAATTACAGGTTATCAGTATCAGCTGAAAATAATACATATTGTGCATCCGAAATAATGACCAGCGAAAAAGGTTGGGAAAAAGAACGGGAGGCACTACATCACACACAACACAGAGTATATTTCCTGTCTGATGGGAGTTCATCTGAGGATGGATCACTCAAAATATTCTGGATAGCGATGATGTAACAAACAGAGCTGAGAACAGCTACCAGCCTGTCATTTAGATTTCAAAGAATCCATTTCAGATAGCGTGCATGGCTGGGGGGGGGCTATAGATAGAAACACTGAATGACGAGGGAGATTATCCCCACAGACACACTGCTGCACATTCCCTACAACTGAAGATTACATAAACACAGATTTAGGAGCGATGACAACGGCCATAATATTGACTTTTTTGAAAATGGACTGGGATGATTGAATAGTGTAACAGGCCTGCAGTGTTTCCATGCCTTTTCCGTTCCTGCTACTCACACATGTCAGGCATGCTCCTACCAGATCCAGATCTGCTACGTGACTGTGGCCACACACTGTCCTCATGCACTACTCATAAACACTGTAACATGAGGGTCCCTAAGAGAAAACATTGGCAACTATCCAGCAAAGGAAAGGTTAAGCTGAGTACAAACAGCATTCACTTTACATTTTGATAAAAAAAAAAAAAAACAACAACTGACATTTAGGTCTATGTGTAACAAAAAGTCTCAGATGTTGGACTGTGTTTTATAATTTCAAATATCAATTTTGAAATGTGCCCTCTCAGAAAGATCACATTAAATATTGTTCATTTCAACACAAGTTTTAAATGAGCTTTTACTTTTGTGGATTTTTACAAACAGTTGTGCTTCCAGTCTGGTTAAATATCCATAGACACATTACTACTCAAGTATGATACTGAAGTTTTATTACAACAGTATTCCAACCGTGTAGTCAATATTCCTGCTAATGGAAGGTCTTCTCTGCTTCTGTCAAATTAACCCTTTTACACATTCTCATCAACAACAGTATCAAGCTCAGCTGCTGGACAATATCTTTCCATAATACAAAGGTTGTAGCTGACTGCTCAAACATGCAGTAGTACTGTACATGTAAACAGACACAGCCATAGACCTTCCTAACCAGCTTAGAGGGAGCACAGTGAATGGACTTGTGCCAAATTCAGTCACATGTGACCTTCAGACAACTCACTTTGCCACATGCAGATGCATGTCTGATAACACTGTGATTAATAAAGTACAACAAGGACACAAAAATGCATTGTGTAACATAACTGTTTAAAAGAAGGTCAGTAAAACTTTTGAATACTTGTAGCACTGGAAAGTTTGGTTGAGCAGGTCTCCATATTTGTATTTCCTGTTTCCTGTTTGTTACCTTATCTCTGTATTTTTTGTAAAGAAGATGTAAGGAACTGAGTTTAGTCCAGCTATTTGTTCAGGCTGACGATGTCAAATATGTCAAACTGAAACAGAAACACAGTCAATGTTTGCAAAACAGTTGGGAAAAAAGCAAGAGAACCTGAAAGTGCAACTGCACCATCAACAACCTCCTCACTTATCAATCCCCAAAAGAAAACTGTTGACCGACTCCTACCCATTTCAAACACACCCTCACCTGTGCCAGGGAGCCATACACGGACAGCGGTAGGTCAACCATGCGCAGGGCAGCGGCCTTAACAGACAGCTGGGAGCTTGTGAGGGTCTCATGTGTCATTGTGGCGATCTATCCATGACTTGGCAACTCTTGTATCCTCATCACCATTCTGCTGGACCTGAGGGGGATGACAGTAGCGAGTGACATGCAAGGATTAAACCTGGGCGGCTCAGGAGGGATATAATGACGGTATCACATAAAGCCTCTAACATTTGTGCAAATGCTTGACCTATGTAGAGGTTGGCTGATCAGCCACTTAGATATTGTTAAAAATGTTCTGATTATATAATATGTTTCATCAACTTCCCCAATTATTTCTTGCATTAAAACTGTCATGAAAGAACTGACCAACCCAGTCTGTCAAATGCATTAGTCATGCACAATTCATTAGCACACCCAGCAAAGGTATGGAGTGCAAAGGTACTTCAAACTGTACCTTACAATAAACCTGCCTGAACAGAATGGCTAACCCTAACCCTAACCCTTCTCTAAACAGTCATGCACTATAGTAGGGAGCCCATCTTCTAAGCTGCTAAATATCCACCAGACAAGACAACATGCAACATCCAATTAAGTTTGCACAAGAGACTCATGTGGCTCATCACATGGGTGATTATTCCATGTGAAGCCAATTCACAACCTGGCAAAATGTGGATTCTATGTCTCAAAAGCTCAAAATTGCTCATTAATGGTACACTATGTAGGTTCAGGGCGGAAAACGTCTTACTCAGACAATTAATATTTACAGTATTATGAGGTTATCATACAAATTTAGAAATAGTTTATTAATATATCCCATAAACAAGCCATCCTGGACGAGAATAAGGTACACATAACACTGTTCGATACTAGAAAATAAGCTCCTTAAAAGGGTCCTGCTAACATACACAAAATGCACCTTTAAGTAATGTTACAGTTTTTGTGATTCGTGTTATATGCCGATTTTTTTCTTAAGTTTGCATTTTGTTAAGAGGGCAATAAGTAGTTTTGGAGGAGAAATTCAAACATAATACAAGACTGGGGTCATAACACAAACTCAGAAATATTTAACTGAATAAAAAAGGTATTCTCAGAGGAAACAAATACAGTCCCCAGAAGACTGTTTGAAGCTAGAAGGGTGGCAGGGTCTGCCACATATAAACAAAGTAAGGCAGTATGAAATCGTGTTGTCCTTTGTTTATTCAATGTATTCAGCCCCTAAAATGAAGAGAGATTGTTTATTTAGTTTGTTAGAGCTTAAAAAAATAATTAGTCAATAAAGAGCTTTCTCTTCTGGTTAAACTTTCTTTCCCAAAACTACATATCTCACTTTCAACATGAATGACATATTACATCTCAACAGTAGGTTTGCATTTGAATTTGCAGAAGCACAGACAGACTGCCCTAAAACATAGATATTCTACTGACAAGTGAACAATACAAAATAATATTTTTTTTTCCTTTCTTGAATTTCTGCATTAAACCAATAACAATCCAGTACATCAAGATTCAAAACAGCACCAATGTCACACCACGTTTCTACTTATTTCTCTCATTCAAGTTATTCAATCTTGTGTTTCTAAAGCCTTTTTTCAGTCTACTTGTAAGTTATGGCATTTTAATTTAAATCACTATTCTAATACGACTGATAATATTTTCTGTCTATCTAATGATGTTTTTATACTTTAGTATGCCTTATGTCACACATTGAATTTGCCTCTCTTGTATACAATAAACTTACATTGTCTTGTCACAACAACGAGTGAAACATTCAAAGTTTTAGCTCTCATTCACAAGCACAATGCCATAACAACTCCCAGTAAATTAGCTGTTTGTTTCAAGGTTTTCAGAAGGGTGTATTCGGGGAGAAAAACCCTGACATGAACAAAAGCAGCACCCCAGCTCTAAGACAGTCTGTCAGGTTCGTCTTATCAGCACATGGATGGAAAAATGATAGCACTCAACTGTTATTGGCCTGGCTGAGCAGCTAAACGGCTAACTTACCTAACGAGGCTAATAACGGTTAGCAGTGTTAGCTTAATGTGTAACAACGGCGTGAATTAAACAGTCTAACAAATAAACTCGCCAATTCATGTGAGCATTTTCTAACTGGATATGACAAGCTGAGTGTAAAGAACATATCACCGGTACATTAAAAGGTTTCCTCCACAGACTCTGCCCCCGGTGGGTCCGCCGCTCCTCCCGCTGACCTCAGCTGCTGCCGAGTGAAGGACTTGAGCGGCGGCGCGCGCCCATCCAGCGTGGCTTTCAAAATAAAAGCATGCTCCTTGTCATCTTTGTGGAGCTTCTGCGCCCCCACTCGGCTTTCTCAGGTATTACAGTGGAGGCTTTCATCACAGAGATAATAAACATGTAGAAGTCCAAGAGCATCCGTTTACATTTCGTCCTCTCTCGTTTCAATAAAAATAGAAAAAAGGAGGAAAAAAAATGAAGAATCGATAGAATTGATGATTTACTGTGGTAGGGAGACTGGGGTAAGTTGAGACAAAGGGTAAGTTGAGCCACCCCTTGTTGCTAGGAAACGGAAAAAAACATTGATCATGTGACCAAATAGAAGGAAGGCATCATTTCATGGAGTCTGTGAAGGTAAGAACCTCATGGGTGAAGGGGTTAGACATTTATATCCAAAAAAATATTTTTCACTCTTGAAAGTGAATTTAGTCTGTCATACCTTTTCATGAGAATTGTGTTTAGACCAAAAAAGATTTTTTTACATTTGTTTTATACATCCGTTGTGGTATCTATAAGCTACAGCATGAGGTCATAAACCTAGCATAGAAGTGCACAATTTTAGCTGTGGGGACTTATATAGTCAAAATGGTAGCTGTGGTGTAAGTTGAGCCTCCGGGGTAAGTTGAGTCATTTGGCTCAACTTAAGTGTATTTTGGCTGTAGCCTGTATGTCTTAAATATTAAATCAAGATTCTGCATTTGTATGATTGCAGAGTGGACATCATGCCTCGTGTATATAAGCGCAAAACAAGCAGGGGAGCCACCACTGATGTACTTGAAAGAGCCACCAGTGAAGTGGGAGAGGGGAAGTCTATTCGAGCAGCAGCAAAGGATGCCAAAATAGACAGAATGACACTGAAGAGGTACATTGACAAAAAGGAAAATGTACCTTTGAAAAAGACAGGCTATGATGCAGTAGCAGAGGCTAAAAGGATCCTCTCAGATGGCATGGAGTCTGAACTTGCCAAACATATTAAGAATCTCGCAGACCAGTTTCCTGGGTTTACTACTCTCAGATGCAGAGAACTTGCCTACGAGTTTGCAAAGCGAAACAACATCCCTGTGCCAGACAGCTGGTCAAGAGAAGAACGAGCAGGTAGCCTAAGAGATATTGAACAAATCTAAATATGCAAGTTTCCTTCCCAGAATTACTGCCAACCAGCCAGCTAGCTAAGAGAATTCAAGCAAACTCAATTGATATAACTTTGTTCCAGGAGTGGATTGGCTTGAGTTGTTCAAAAACCGACAACATCTATCATGCCGGACACCAGAGGCCACATCCTTGGCAAGGGCCACTGCCTTCAATGAACACAATGTCACTCTGTTCTTTGATAAGCTGGCATCAGTGATAAACAGGTATTTGATGCTTGATGTGAGAAATAATTTTTGTAGTTTTATTAGAAATGAATGTGTCCTCTAAAATGTAAAGTCTGCGCACTGTCTCTTTTCAGATACAAGTTCCCTCCGAACATGATTTATAATATGGATGAGACAGGCGTAACAACTGTACAGGAGCCAAAGCAAATTGTGACACAGATGGGGAAAAAGGTAGTTGGCTCAGTCACATCTGGTGAAAGAGGAGAGCTTGTAACGGTAATGTGTGCTGTCAATGCTACAGGGAACACAATCCCCCCCATGTTCATATTCCCGCGTGTCAAATACCATGAGCACTTTTTCAGAGGAGCACCGACTGGATCAATCGTGACAGCAACAAAATCTGGTTGGATTAATGAGGAGGTGTTTCGTGTGTACCTGGAGCATGTTATCCAACTAACAAACTGCTCCAAGGATCATCCACTACTACTGATCCTTGACAACCATCTGGCACACGTCTCACTGAAATCTGTGGAGATAGCAAGGGAGAATGGGATCGTGATGCTCACTTTGCCACCTCATACATCCCATAAAATGCAGCCCTTGAATGCATCGGTCTATGGGCCATTGAAGACATATTACAAAAAGGCCATGGACAGTTGGATGCGAACCCACCCTGGACAAACTGCTTCCATTTATGCCATCCAAGAGATTGTGCATGAGACCTTCCTGTCAGCAATGACACCAAGAAACATCCTGTCAGGATTCAGGTCCACTGGTATCTTTCTTTTCAACCGGGATATCTTCCCACAGGAAGCCTATGCACCATCCATGGTCACAGACAGACCCAACCCCGACGAGCAATCTGACCAGCCATCTACCTCAGCTGACCTACCAGCACCTAGTGTCACAGGACCTGAGTCATCATCGCGTTCTGATAGTGCTGTCTCTCCCAGCCACCCAGGATACGTTTCTCCAGTAGAAATAATGCCATTCCCAAAGGTGATGGCAACAAAGCCTAAAAGAAAACATACAAAGGTGAAGACACAAATCTTGACTGACACACATGAGAAGTTGTTGTTGGAAACAAGTCACAGAGACAAAGAAAAGAAGATGGCTGGAGAACTTCTCAAGAAACAGGGTGCAAAAAAACAAAAAAACAACAGCCCATCATGGAAAGCAGCTCAGAGAGTGACACCATGATTCCACACGACACAGACCGTGAGAGCTCCGAGTCCGACACGAGTGCTGAAGAAAATACTGAGCTTGCAGTGGGCAACTTTGTGGTTGTAAACTTTAGGGGCAAATCAAGAAATTACTGCTACAGTGTCTTGCTGGAGAAGATTGAAGGCAATGATCTAGAGTGTAAGTTCTTGAGAAGAGTCAGGTCATGGTAAACCCACCTTTACTTTCAAAGAGAAAGATGAAGGATTCTTCCCAAGATGTGATGTTATCACAAAACTCCCCAAACCTCACAGAGTTGGTTGCATAGCAAGGAGATCCCAGCAGTTTGTATTCCCCTGCAACCTCGACAGGTGGAATATTGAGTGAATTACTGTCAGCAAGAACACCAAGAAACTATGATTCTGGACCATGGATTCAGTTCTAGTGTTTTCTTTCCAAAAACACAGCTGTTCATGTTCTCTTACCAAGCACACTTTAAGGCATTCTCATGTTAAAATGTATTTTTTTTTACAAAACAGCTGTTTAGCAGCAATATGCAATAATAATGAAAAAAGGTTATTGTACCTGTTGAATTGTGTATAATAAATAAAAACACACATGAATGTGAATAAGTGACTGTTATTAAGGGAGGGAGAAAGTGAGGGAGGGGTGGAGGTGGGGAGGAGGGTGGGGGGAGTAGGGATACGGCTCAACTTACCCTGCTCCTATGTTCAACTTACCCCATACACGGGGTAAGTTGAGCCACGAGACCACTTTTTTTGGACATGCTATATAATTGAAACAATTATGTTTACATTCATTCTGTTTGTTTGAAGGGATGCACAGCATTCTAAAAATATAAGCAGATATATGAGTTAGCGACAAAACTATGATTGCCTTGATGTAGTGATCCTAAATATGAAAAATGACTCATCTTACCCCAGTCTCCCTTATGTATGTGACCACATGCAAGAAAGTTGACTCTTGTACTTGACTGTACTTACACAGGACATAATAAGACATAACAGCTAAGAACAAGGACAACAAATCTCAACAAATAGGTTAAGAACAGACACGACTATTATCTAACAAGCACAAATGACCAACAACATAGGCATAAATAAAATGTCTATATGCGAGTCGAGTCTTTCTGACACATTGAATTGTTAAATAAACACTGATGAGTCATAAATATGCAGAGAAATCAGAATACTTACCTTTTTAGTAAAATGATGTAATACAATATAAATTGCATGATGGGTGAGTCACAGTAAAAGCATTTTAAGTAATTTTGTGTTAAAGTCAGAATGATGAGTCAAAGTCAATGTTTTGAGTGGGACACTCTGCAACTTGCTATCACACCATTCTTATTTACAAGTCACCAATTTTTTTTTTTTTATCTTACAAGAAGATTTTTTTTATTGTAAAAATAATTTATCATTTTTAAGGTTAATATAATTGCCCCTATGTCTTATTTGTGTTTTCCTCCTGTTTACTTACAAACAAGGTCATCCAAATTGTTTTAAATACTTTTGACTCAAATGGGAAGAGGAAGGGATTAACAACAATCCAAAACCTGAACCATATTTTATCCTAGAATGACATTGCTTGTCCCAAATTTTGATGTGATGAAAAGTCTTTTTTTGCTATTTCTTCCATTTGGGACAGCCTGTCACATAATGCTCGTACATCACGCTAGATGGCGCTTGGGACGGGTTTACTGTATATTGCCTTACTATTTTGATGACCAGGTGACCCTTTTTTTCACTTCTTGTCCCAGCCCTGTTATCTTTAATTAAGGAAATAACTATTTAACAGAAGCTATTATTGCTATTATTATTATTATTATTATTATTATTATTATTATTATTATTATTATTATTATTATTACTACAATAGTCATATTAGTATTGGGTACATCTGCTAACATTGTTGTCACAGATTTATTATTCTTTTTAAGACAACCTAATAAATGTCTACCAATAATCGTGCTCATAGTGCTAACACACAAATACGTTTTTCTAAAAGTATAAAGGGTATAAACGTGTAATGTAATGTTTACAGTAGGATGGGGAGGGTTTATGATTTTTTTTTAACCGGAAAAGGGGCGGAGACAGCTGTAACGTTAGCAACCACGCTGGGGACAGGAACGGTTACCGTTAATGTGAAGGATTGCCCTTTGAAATATGTCTGTAAATACAAACTGAGCCCGTGTCTTACACATCAAATACACCTGGATCTACCCGAGAGCCGTCGTTTCTCTTCATCGTGCAGGTAAAGATCGAGGATGCCGTTATTTTTGGATGCTAGCTAGCTGCTGCTGACTCCGGTGTATAGTCACTGTGGGATCGTCGGTGATCATGTAATACAGGGACGTTAGCTGGCTAACGTTAGCTAGCTAGCATGCTAAACGCGAGATGGTTATCAATAGCGAACAGTCTCCTCTCTAGCATTTTTAAATGTGGCTTAATCCACCCAACGCTTGCTTGTTACGCCATTACGAGTTTTGTAGCGAGCTCGCCAAGCTTAAGATCAGTCTGATGACTAATTATTGGCGACAGGCTAATGCTAACAGCGAAAGGTTGCTAGTCAGCCCATGACGCTGTCAACGGCTCGCCTGGGTTTGACAGCTCACTCTAAGCAGTGGACAAGGCCAAAGCCTCGCACATCTGTAATCTACGCTGTCTTTATCTCCAGAAGTCTAAACTAGCTCAATATAAGTACAAACCCCGGCTGAAACACATTGGCAGTTAGCTAGTGTATTTAAAATGTCGAACTCTGTACCTAGCTAACATTAGCTGCAAGGTAATGTTACGCTTTCAGTATAATGGCTGATTTTACTCTTCTGTGGAGGCTCTAGTTGTTAAACTGTGCTATTAAGCCACTTAGGGTTGCTATTTGTGTGGTCTTGTAGCGTTAATGCACCACTGTTTATCGCCCAAGTTGACTAAGCTACTGGATAGAACAGAATCTGGCAACATCGGGTTCATGTGCACCGCCTGGTTCAAGTCAACGCCCCACCCTGACTGTACCTCCTCTTTGTGCCGAATTAAACCTCCTGGATGATAATTACGGTGGTTGTGGGGACAGTATTATGGTGAGGATACTTTGTGATGGTGAAAGAGTGAGGATAGAGATTTTCTTCTTCACCAACTATGCGTTGTTGGCCGGAGGCTTGGCAGGGAAACCACCGGCTAAATCGATGTTCCTGGTGCTTACTATGAGCTGTTATAGTGACTGTGCACCATTCGAGGTAAAGTGACTGTATTTGAATTTAAAAAGACTAAATTTCTCAAAGTTTAGGACATTGTAGGGGCCTGTATTGGAAACTAAAGAAGCTCTAGTTGATATAAAGTTGTAACCCAGTTGTAAACCGTGGATAGCATTGATAACTTGAATAAACAGCTGTGTGGACTTCACGAGGACCAGCTGCTTCCTGTGTTCATGCTGATCTCCCCCCTGTTGTGTTCTTTGGATACATGTTGTGTATGCGAGCAAGCAGAAGCATATGTGAACCCCAGAATTTACACAAATAATCACTTTATCCACCCCAAATGTGCTAAATATAAGGTGACGTCTTCTGTGCTTTTCTGCATACATTTTCATATGTATTTGTTGGCAAAAGCTGTGCATCTCAGGTCTGAAGAAGCAAGAGGTTTTTACCATGCTGGTGTGGTTAAAATCCGCTGAATCACGTACAGTACAGGAGAGTGCTGCTGACGTCACCCCGCTGACATCACACCACTGACACTTGGAAACTCCTCGAAAACCCAAATGCCAATGTGCAAGGGCCTCGCATTATCCTCGCCACAGGCAAAGTGGTCACACATTCATGGATGTGGATACTTGTGGATGCAGACATTTCAAGATTACCAGTTTTAGGCATGACGAGGCCGGAGATAGTTGTTACGATCAATCTGGTACACATTTAGACTGCACAGACAAAAAGTGAAATATTAACATCTGTATAACTTCCTGGAATGCATTTGCTGGTTGATAAATGGGTTATCAATACATCAGTGGGCATATTATGCAGCTGAGTATATAGCTGATCAAAGCTGGCCAACTCTGGGAGTGAGAGTCGGTTGCAGAGCCAGACCTTCTAGTGAAAAACCACCCAGAGTCACATCAGATTCTGCTCTGATCCAGAGCCATTCACCAAAAGAAAGACATTTTAGAAATTATTTTGAAATTTTTGAGATTGAAAAGTGATTAATCTTCACTCTTGTTAATGAACCGGACTGCAGCAATGATTTGTTGAGGTGACCGCCATTGTCACATGTTTATGTGCTGTAATTTTAATGGAGGGGAAATGTATGTGTCTACATGAACAACGTTACAGAGAGGAGAGGGGAAAGGAAGAGAGATGAACTGGGAGGTGCTTGTGAGTGCTGAGTTTAGTGATCGACTGGAATTCAAACACACAGATTCACACCATCAGCGCCTGTCATTGCTCGCTAGCTTATGGGTAATGTGCTGTAAAGTAATGTGGATGGGGTGAATTAATGCTTCACTGGTGGTGCACACCATTCAACACCCGCCATAGCTGTGAAAATGTATCGGAAGCGACTCAGGCACAAATCAGCAAGGACGAGGCAGCCGAATGCAACAGGCTACAAAGTGAAACAGACCATTACCTTGAGTAAACTTTCTGTATATTTTTCTGGGTTTGAACATTGTTGTAAACATTTGAGATAACGTAAGGGTGTAGTCCTTTTACACATTTTAATGTACCATATTATATCTTTAAGATACGTGATTTCTGCTAACATTTAGCTACAAGTGAATCCACTGCTCCTCTAAAGGCTACCTGAGGCAGTTCATGAGCTTCTGTCCGTTTGAGTAGGAGGCTGGGACTGTGGCGTCCTCAAGCCTGACAATAGAAATCCCCTGTGGTTTCCTTTCGTCCCTCTATACAGGGCTTGTATGTCTTGTCTAGCTTCCTCTTTTCATTCACACTGGAAAGTAGAACTACATCTGAAAGGTATAAAGTTATTAACAACAGGTTGGTTGGATTGTATACAGGATTACACAAAAAACTACTGAACAGATTTCCACAAAACAGAATAGATCACCATTGTCTGTTGGTGTGGATCCGGACGTTTTTTGTCAATTTCTCAGGGAATACCGCTGGATGGAAAATATCAGGCGCGTTTCATATGCTGGGATCTATAAGTGAGTACAATTTGACTGTCAGCATCTGGCAGATTTAAATATATTTGATCTGATATTGGACTAGACTTGATTGAATTAAAGGGAGCTGTTGGAGGTATGCACTAGTTATAAAAGTACAATTGGCTTCTTGACTCAGCAATACCAACACTCATATCTATTGACAGAGTGTTGATTGCTGACCTGGTGTTGGTAACTATAATTTTAAGTCCACTAAATAACTGAAATGTAACTTTGTTGATGTTGCACCTGCACACATGGCAGATGGCGATCAGACACTTGGATAAGGGGTTTAGATTCGTAATGCAGTTTCTTCCTGGGCCTTAGAGTACACTGGGCTTTTCTCAAAGCTGGGATACAGCCTTATCCAGTTCAGAACCCAGGACATGATGTTTACATGCACGACTTAACCACAGTCCACCAAAACATGTACATAATCAGGATAATTACCCATGTAAAGACAATCAGTGTTACTTCCTCATTTCTCCTTATCATCTGTTTATAGATTCACTGGTTGAGCTTTAGTGATTAGCAGAATTGAATCATTTGGGGCAGTGTTTGCAGAAGATTTGTTGTAACTTGTTCATAGGCTCTGTTTCTTTCTGCATTGTCAGCGCTCAAATCAATTATGATTCAGACGCTGCTTTTTCCACATGAGTTGTTGCTGTGATGCGATGTGCTTCCTGGTGTGCCAGTGGCTGATAATAAGGGGAATTTGTCAGTCATGCTGGCATGGAAAAACTTTAGATTATGTGGTGACTCAGGTTATATTAGCCTGACTGTTTTACTTCCTGTTTTACAATCCCTCTCCTTCTCTATCTGTCTCTCTCAGCCCTGTAGGTGAGTGATGCCGCCGGCGTCCAGCTGTGACTGCCCCCACCTGGACTGCGTGGGGGAGATCACTAAGGAGGAGCTCATTCAGAAATCCCATGTAAGTGACCCTCCATCACAACCCTGTCAACTGCCCTACTCATAACAAGCCACTCTTAAAGTTTTAGAGTCCGAAGTACATGGGGAGTTTTTAAAAAATGTAAATAAACAACCAAAAAAAACCCAAAACAGACTGTCACTACTGCCAGCTACAGGGGCTAGAAAGCTCACTGGCTCATAATCTGCAAGTGTTCATTTCAGCAAATGTAAATAGATAAATCATTTAATATTATGTCAATCCTTCCATCAACTTTATGCCACTTGTTAGGGTTCAGGCTGGATGAATTCCTTTTAATAATTTGTATTTATATTAAATCGCCATCTATGTGGTATTAAAAGGGTTTTAAAAGTCCTGAAAACTTGGTCGACTTGGCAAAAACTTTTGATAAAATGTTTTTTAATATATCGTCGCCGTTATCCTGCTGATTCATTTTACAGCATGTGACTTTAACCTGAGCGTCTCTTTGTTATTCTAGGGCCAGTGCCAAGACTGTAAAGTTGGAGGACCAAATTTGTGGGCGTGTTTAGAGGTAAGACAGTGCTCACAGGGAGGGGAAAAAAAGAAATTGAGAATAGATGTTTATGTGACAACATGTTTTTCCTATTTAGTTTTTTAGCACCCTGTGTCTACATCTCCTGTTTGTTTTTCTCTCTAGAATGGCTGCGCGTATGTAGGCTGTGGAGAATCTCACACTGACCACAGCACTGTGCACTCGCAGGTAAGAGATCTCAGACCTGACTTTCAGCTGGGAAATATTAATTAATACATAAGAAAGAGGGAGAAAAGGATGAAGTCTTGAAACTTTGACTTCGATGTTGGATTAAGAAAAAAAAGAGGTTACAAAAATAGGAGTCAGTGGAGAAGCAGAGGAGGAACAGATGAAAGGACAGGACAGGACAGGACTGGAATACCACTTTGGAGTCCCAGGAGGCATGACTTGGAATAAAACTGCCCCCAGCCCTGCTTTATTTTTAACATTCTTCTCTAAGAGCTAGCATGTGCATCTTGTAGCTTTTTGAAGTGCAAGAATTGTTAAAAGACATCAAGCCAGCTCTGTCTTCCTACACCTCCACATTCGGTGCAATTTCAGCTGCGGATCATCCATTATTAATTGCCATTCCTCCGGGAAGTGGGGGAGAATCAGTAATACTGTCAGTTCCATGGTTACAGTATCTGCCCCTCCCGCCTGCTCTAAAGCTTTACTCAGCCTCTGGTGTTGACTAAGGCTTTTCTTCCACCACGCCAGGGCCAAGTGGGGTTAGAAGACTAAGGGGAAGAATATGAAAGCAAACATGTAATTTTCTTGGCCTATTATAATACGCATAGTTGATCTAACCATTGTCCTGGAAGAGTCTGTTTCAAGGCAAACCTCTTCAGAAGTAGAGCCCTCCAAACAGATGAAAGACCGGTTTTGGACAGAGAGAGTGCTGCAAAAAAAGACATGTAATATTAGCTGACTGATTTGAAATGATATCACTTTTTTTATATCAATCTGCTTATCCAGGACGTCTGTCTGTGCAGCACACTAGCTGCCTTTGCTGTTTGTTGAGCGGAAGCCATCTTTAAATCTTGTAAGAAAGAAGGCATGCTTAATTAGTGCTTTGGAGGCCCAAGGGGCGGGGGGGGAACGTTTTAATCTCTTGACTCTACAGTGAAAAAACGCTGCTTCTGGATCAGCTCACATGCACTGTCCTAGGTTACTACACCAAGAGTAAACATGAGCTCCTGTTTTGAAGTTGGAAGTTGCTAGATCAGCTAATATCAGAAGCTTGACTTCTCTGTGGGCTTTTGAAAACCAAATGAGATGTGTAATTAGTATTTACATACAGATCATATTGCAAACATTATTATGCAGCAGAGTGGACTTCTGAAGCAAATTCAGCCAATGGTAAACTTTGGAAATCATTCTTCATGTTGCAGATTTGGTAGGTTTGGAAAGTTACCACATCCTTAAAGTTTCTTTTAGGACACCAATTCTCGCCTTTTAATAGCAGATTTGCTGATCTGTTCTTGAGCACCCTGACAGTAATAGTGCCGTTCACATTTATCAAAGCAGAAGCATGATCCAAGCAAGCATGCAAATGCAATTGACAACACCTGGCCCAACTGGCACAAATGTGCACCCCCCAGTGAGCATACTCAACATGGGCTCTTAGGCACAGGTGGAGGTAACAAATGTCGGTCCCTTAAATGGGCAAAAATTTAGCTAATCAGAGCGTTTTCCCTCCATTGGACCACCATGGGACGAACAGCAGGAGACAAATCATTTTTCGATCCCGTTAAAACTGATGTTTGGCCAGTTCAAAAATGATTTTTCAACTTGAAAAACTTGCCGTTTTACATAAGCATAATCAAGTATAAGACTACAAAAGTATAAAACTAGAGCAACTACACACCCAACTGTCGTGTAAGTTTTATTATTGGTTTCGGGCAGTAATGTCTTGAATGCTGATGGCTGGAGAGGAAACATGGTATGGTTTTGGAGGCAACACCAAACCCAACATGCCTTTCATTAGGAGACCACACACTGAAGCAGGCGCTGAGTCAAAGTTGGTGGTGCAACAACATAAATGTTTTCCACTGCAGTGCCGTATTTTGGACAAGTATTTGTGAGCACGATATAAGTTGTTGACACGCTCGGAAAGGTTTTATATCATCTTCATCTCCCAAGTTTTATTCTCCATGTGAGTGTGTGCAGGAGGGGTACTTAAGATTTGTTTTACTTGAATACAGTTTTTTTTTACGGTATCATGTTGAACCCTATGAACCGTAGAGCAGAAGTAAATCAACATAATAAATTATCCATACGAGATCTACAGAACATTATGGGGGCAGGTTTAAAAACACCCTCTAAGGCGCTGTAAATCCAGCTTGTTATTAATTCCTACCTGGTATACTTTCCTTCATAAATTATTTAAGCTGAGGAGTTTCATGGCCGCGCTCAGTCTGGTGTGTCCCCTCTGCCAACTCTGCTCTGCCCCCCTGTGTGAAGGCTAATGCAGCCCTGATGAATAATACAAAGTCTGCTGGTCGGCTGCTGCTCACGTTCAGTCTCCTGTCGACCTGCCAGGCTGCTGGTGTTTGTCAGAGCAGTAGTGGGTCAGCAGAACACGGCCATGTTTCAACAGCAGCAGAAATCTGCTATGCTGCAACCTTCACCTCTACCTAAAGCTGAGACATCCAGCTCAGAGCCACTGTCTACCATCTTGTTTATAAAATGATAAACACAAGAGTGTTTTTTTTTTGTTTTTTTTGTCTTAATATTTAGGAGGGTAAGGAGTTTGGTTTTGTTTACTTGTAAGAACTCTCATAGAGTAAGTGAGGACTAGTGATCAATGACCACTCGAGAATATACTTTAAATTAAAATGAAAATAAATTTACAAGCACAAATGCAAAAACTACTGTAGTTCCAGCTTCTCCGCTGTGTGGATTTGGAGATTTTCTTTGTCTTATGTGACAACAGTGGTTGAACATTCAGTGTGACAAAAGTAGGGCTGCAACTACCAATTAGTTTATTTAGTAAGTAAATTATCAATTTATCAAGAATTTTTTTACCCAAAAAGAGAACTGTAATAGTTGGAAAAACAAATGTAAGGAAAATGCTACTGGCAAGTATGCCTACTATGCACCTAATAGTCTAATCACATGGTGATGGACTAATCACCATTTGATTTATAAGCCCTGAAACGGGACCCTGCTACTTTCCAGCTGCATCCACCTGTATGCAACTTAACAGAGTCGTTATTGACTGTATATGGCAAGCAACTTGGCACCTTAAAGCACATGTTGGTAAAATAACATTTATTTATATTTGTGTTCTTTTTCAGTTCTGACTGACACTGACAGTAAAACTTCATAATAGAAAGTCCCATTGCATTCACTCTCTGTCTGTATTTATTTGTTCAACCCATTTAACAATGATGGCAGTCATATAATATCCATACAGGGTGAGCAACAAACAGGTGTTGAATAATATTCACAATATATCTATATCTATTTTTTTAATCCACTTGTATCAGGTCATTACTCAGCTTCAGTCAATATGCAAATTCAGGTATTGTAATTTAACAGGAAGGAGAAAAAATATTTAAAAAGTTCTATATTGTAAGTTTTCATTTTTTCATCAGTATACACCAGACCATACACTGTAGACTGGTAGTAGTGGAACAGAAAGTGGTAGCATGAGACATGATCTTAGTGTGGCTGTCATCTTAGATGATGCTTGATAGAAATTGTCTTGTTCTGTTGCACTGTCAGCTGTGCCAGACTCTTCCATAAAAGTTCAGTTTGTGCACTGTAGATTAGACTGATTGGACAGGCCTGGCTGCCAGCAGGCACACCTACACTTGTTATATAAGAGCAGAAGCAACCTGCTGATTGTCTAAAGATGTGTTGGTAGATTGTGTTGAAGATAAAGAAGCATCTCATTGATAAAAAGTGGGATAAGATGTGCTTTATCCACTCTTCTTTTGATGAATGTTGACACCTTCGTCTTGTTTCATTTTGCTTAGACAGTCTGATGTGTCTATTTTGAAAATGACTTTTTTTCTTTAATAACTTTGTGTGCAGGAGACGAGGCACAACCTCACAGTGAACCTGACCACGCTTCGAGTGTGGTGCTACGCCTGCGGCAAGGAGGTTTTCCTGGAGCGTAAACTAGGTCCTCACTCTCCCCACGCGAACACCAAACCCCTCCCCTCTCCACAGAATGCTGGTCAGGTAAGAACCAGGTCCACTCAAACTCACGTCATCGTTTTCTTTATGTGTTAGAGCTGTAGTTTAATCATAAACCAGGTTTGATGTAGAGTATAGATTAAATGCAGTATGTATCTTTTCTTTTTGTAGGCCTGTGTTGTCTTGTTTACTGCATTATCACTTGGTTACATAACTATGTGCTCTCGTGTGCGATAACAATCCAGAGTAACAGTCGAACTGTCAAATTGTATACTGTTATTCATTTACTAGATGAGCCTTTGATAATAGGGTCTGTGTGTTCTGTGCGGTTGCTCCAGGATAACAGCAGGGCCCCTGGGAGCCCGACCTCTCTGAGAGTGCCCCCTAATGGAGGCTGCGAAGACCTGGACATGGAGACAGAGGAGGAGGATGAGCTGCGTGCGAGAGGTCAGATAACCACAAAATGAATGACACAAATAATTATTATCGATCACTAGAGACACATTATACTTGCAAGGAAATGCTGACTTTGTAAGATGATAGTTGTTCCCACAAATGTCAGCTACAAAGTTAACAAACACCTCCTGAAACAAATGCCTGAATGTGGCGAATGAAGGCTGCCTAAATGTACCTGTACCTGAATGCAGCCATGTAGAATTGTCTAATCTACAGTTACAGTGCTGCTGCAGTAGACGCACACGTTTCATGCCCACATTATCATTAACTCATCATTTATAATATGAAGTCAGTGAGGTGTGTAAAATGTAATTAACTTTTATCAGCTTCTAATAAAGGTATAAAAAAAAAAAGAACCTTGCATGGATGATTTGAGGTGACACCTCAAGCACAGGAGCTCAGTGAGTTGGTTTAGTTCAGAGCACAGTTTACGATATCAATTAATAAGAGCAGTAAATGGCAAGACGAGTGTTTTTGAAGAGCCTGACGCACCGAACAGACTTTCAACTACAAAGGCTGACGCAAAGTGACTAAATGGTTGCCTCGCTCTGTCTCATTTCCTTTGCTAAAAGTTGTTTTTGAACAAACTACAACGACCATAGCTAAAACATTCCAAATATAATTTGAAAGACAAACAAAACAAACTAGTCAACGTTTCACTGTGATTCTGAAACAGGTTTGTCAGACGTTTCCTCTGATGAGAAAAAACAGGCAACAGAAAGTCACACACAGCCTCCAAGTAGGACTGCAGGCTATACAGCTCTGCGGGTTGACCAAGCACTAACACTTCAGTGCTGAGTACCTCCGTCCCTCTGGAACCACCGATGCAAACAATGTTTTCACTCAGTGCTGTGAGATGCACACAGGCTCCACCAAATGACATATGTTATGTTGAACCTCATGCAGTGCAGCTCAGGCTTTGGCACCATCACCACCTTGGTTATTTTTGTCGCAAAATACAGATCATATGAGGTGGGTGGAGTAGGAGACTGCTTTGCAAGACTAATAATGTTCTCCGCAAAGTAAGCTGGTCACGTGAAATCAGAGGTCTTCATAATGTGAAGCACGCCTCCACAAGAGGGTGAAGGAGAGCTGGCAGGTGGCATGCAGAGGGAGAGACATGAGGCAGAAATACCTCATGAGGTGAAAGGGAAAGGTTCATGCTGGCAACATAAAAACAACAGGAAGTTAATTATTATGGTGCGGTTGATTGTAGCTGCTAATCAACACGTCCGACATGGAGGAAGTCAAGCCTCTTAACCTCAATGGCCACAATTTGCAGAGTCATAGCTCTGTCAAATCTCAACACACCGATGTGATACACATATTTTTCAATTCAGTTCAGTTACATTTCCCAAGGATATCACTGATGACGAAATCCATGGTGTGGAAATCATTTCAAAAAAACTCTTTTAACTCTCCCTGCAACTCTAGAGCTTGCCTGCGAATTATCACATTTTTGCATTTTCTTCCATGTGGACGTAAGCCAGTGATAGCCACCTGTACATCAATGGGTACCTTGCAAACAGAAACTGCTTATAGCTAATTCAACATACTTTTAATGGTGCCATTTCCTAAAATTCGGGCTACATGATATGGTTATAAAGTCAATATTTTGCCAGATTTTGCGATTGCAATATAATTCATGATTAGTGGTGATGATATTTTTTGTGTAATTTTCATTTTCACCCCCCATACTCTTTTAAAAATCATGCTATTGTGACATTTGTTGGGGTCCATGTTTTTTTACATCTTCAGAACAAAATTTGTTGGCCAGTGCATCTCACTGCACTACAGTACTTTTTTTAAATTAACCATGTAAGAATATTAACTGAAAATGTTTTTAAATTATCAAAAAATCACTAACTAACAAGCTAGTCACGGTCCAAAGCTCCCGTGCTAACGGTGAAACACTCTCCCGGTGCCCCAAGCTCAATTTCTGGACCACTAGCTGTACAGTTTACTGTGCTAACTAGCTAACAGCAGCTACAGTGTGCAGTAATTAGTAGTTAGTGTGGTGAAATGCTGTCACCTGTTTTATTTTTAGCATGAATTTGACAAGTGGCCAATTCTTACATATTGCACCTATACCCTTTAAATAAGATTGGATATTGCACTTTTTCATATTGCTATTTCAATTATAGCTCAATTAATCCTGCAGCCCTACGCAATATGTAGACAAATGTAGGCTAAAAACGTTTAGTTATACTCTCTGTTTACATCTCCCTGAGCATTATAGCAACCATAGTTTTAAAAGGTATATCATGATTATACACTGCATGAAAGAATACTAGCTGGATTGACAGAATCTATTAATATTAACTGTTCAGTGGGGTTTTTGGGGCAACTTGGGACATTTTATCGTGTCTGAAGTAAACTTTAAAAACCCTTGTATGAGACGAATCAGCTGTCACTGCCTTGGTCAGAAAAATAATATTGGAGACCGTTGGCCACAGTAGCTGATTTACGAGACAGCAGGTAGCCACTTTTCCTGCTCCAGCTGTAAAATATTAATCTTGGAAATGGAATTGGTCTCCTTAACAATATAGAGGCTCTGTGGTTGCCATCAAAATTTACAAGCATTTGATGAGTGGCTTGTTTTAATTTCCCCGGTGTGTTGTGTCTCCCTCAGGCCTGACAGGGCTGAAGAACATAGGCAACACCTGCTACATGAACGCTGCCCTCCAGGCCCTGTCCAACTGGTGAGACCTCTGTTAACTTACCTTCTGTCCCCTGCATTTACCCGTCTACCCCGCATCACCTCTCTTTGCAGTTTCTTCCTGTAACTTTCCGCTGACTACCCACACTTTCAACACGCTCCTTTTTCATGAGCCATTTGCTGTTTTATTCACCGCCTGCCTGGTTCTTGTTGTCTGTGAGAAAAGGACTGAGGCTATGCTCATTTGGGAGAGTGACGGCTGAGTGAAAATTGCTGCAGTGCACCATTTGAGACGGCAGAAATGGCCTTTTGTAGATCCCTGTAGGGTCTTCAGTTACAAATGAACACCAACTCTTTCTTACATCTCCTCCTCTGTTGCTTTTCTCTTCCCGCTATGTCTTTTTATATGTCTCCCTTAGCTGTTTCTCTCCCAGTCTGCTGCATTTTTAAAGTTTTTTATATTGAATTTACCAATCCTCCTGGCTCATTCTTTCAGATTGTATTTTTCTGTGTGGTCACTTGAATTATGGCTCAACTGCAGAGCCCTGGCCTGGGTTATTACTTACTCTGTACCTCTTACTTTTTATTTATTTTTCATATAGCAACTTCCTCCTTTTTTAATACCCAGGGGGCCGGTACGTTTCTTAAAATTAAACTGATGATGCTTCGTCTGGATACAAGTCAAAATGTGGAAAAGATGTGGGTCAAAATTTGCAATCTAAATCACATTCCAAAAATAGGAGGAAGTGAGTCACGCAGCTGCGGAAGGAGGGACCTTTTCTGAAACTTTCCCTTTGATGTCTGTTTGTGTGAGCGCCGCTTCTTTCACTTACTGTCGGGTCATTATTCAGTTCCAAGGACTTTTCTCCTGCCAAGGGAAGGGAACACTCCATGCCTTATTCATTCTGCAGTTTGTCTCTTTCTTGCGAATTCCTGTCCGCTCCGTATCCATCAAATAAAATCCCCTCAGCTGTTTTTCTTTTCAGCTATTTCCGATGTCCCTCAACTTTCAGCTGCATGTGGATTTTTTCAGTGGCCCTGGGAATTTGTGATATTACTCTGCGAGTGAAACATGGTTTTATGATACTAAATGAATCAGAAATACTGGCAGAAGACGGCATTATGTAGAAATGCTGAGCTTAAACCTCTTGGATTTCCTTTCCTGTTTGTCATTTTCTGCCTTTGTGTGACCTTCATGAATGTAAAAGCAGAAACACTGAAGCTAAGATGATTTACAGAACTTAAAATGTCATCTGCATACATAACGGATTATAATAACATTACACTATCTTGTACTTCTCTGAAATATATCTGCTTCTCTTTGCCTTTTTGAGGATTATATGCAGGTTTTTGAGAATTAGCCACTGCATTACAAACTTTTTGGTAATAATAATCAATCTCTTCAGGGACAGATGTTCAGTAAAAGCTGATTTTGGTGCTCGCATATGATGTATTTATCCCCCTTTTCTTTCCACTGCAGCCCGCCCTTGACACAGTTCTTTCTCGAATGTGGCGGCATGGTGAGGACGGACAAGAAGCCCGCACTCTGCAAAAGCTACCAGAAGCTAGTGTCCGACCTGTGGCACAAGAACAGGTAGGTGTTGTTTTTAGATCACTCAAACCTATAAGTTTGCGCCCAAGCCACAGTTGATTTCAGATGCAAATGTATGACAGAGTGATGGTACTGTAGCTTTGCTGCTAAACTCCTTAGCCACAGTTTTTTTTTATCAGCTAGTCTTGATTATAAACTCTGCATCCCACTGGACTTTTGATTGTGATATCCGTGTATGACAAAACTCATTAAGCAGACTGTGTTTTGTCACTTTACAGAGTCTCCTACGTGGTCCCAACCAACTTGTTCCAGGGGATCAAAGCCATAAACCCCATGTTTAGAGGGTATTCTCAGCAGGTGGGTCACAGCAGATGGTGAAATGAATGTGCAATAAAAGTGCATGTGAGCACGTTCGTAATATATTTATAAAACATGGAGACACTCTTCACGCAGTTGGAGATGTGCTAGACAGCATGGTTGCAATTTCATTTTTATTTATGCGTTGGAGGATAATTAGCTGCTGTGTTTTAAACGAGTGGGATTTTTGCTTTTGCCTCTGTGGCTTGCAATTGAGTGAACATGAATATAAAAGGTTGAACTGATTACACTGTTGCTGGAATGTTATCCTGTTTGTAGTGATGGGTAGGTTCTCAAAATGTGTCAAAGACTTGTGGGTAGTGCCTTATTTTTTCAGCAACGAGAAGGCAACTCAGTAGAGAGCATACCTCCGCAAACAGCCACCTGAATACACCTGATTTTATTCATCAAGATCTATCCATTATTGGAATTGTCACTTAAGTCACAAAAGTTAATGGGGTCTTTGTTTGGGCGGAAACTCATCCTCCAATTTTTTGTTTGGTGAGCTGCAATGATTACTTGATTAGTCGACTGAAAGAAAATTCATTGCCAACTAGTTTTGATAATTGATTAATTGTTTTAGTAATTATTCAAGCAAAAATGTCAAAATTTTGCCACCTGTAGTGTGTTTAATGTAAGGATTTCCTGCTTTTCTGTCAATAATGTCTTTGGGTTTTGGACTGACTGTTCTCTAAATGAGGCAATTAGAAAACAAAAAATGATTTAATCAAGAAAATAATCAGCAGATTAATCAATGAAAATAACAGTTAATGCAGCCCTATCATTTTCCTGTCACTGAACTTCTCCTTAATAATTCTGTGCTGAGCTGTAATTATTATGGGTCTGATGCCCACCTATAAAGTTGTCCTAGATCTTATACAGTCTCTCCTTTTTCTCTTCCACTCCATATCCCTCCGTGCTCAGTCCTTCATAGAAATTACATTACCTCCAACTCAAATCACTCAGCCAGATAAACTGAATCCTCTACTTTGCAATTACAAGCTTCTGACTTTCATTCACACACAAATGCACACATTAATCGTTTGATTTGATTCCAGGTGGTGCTTAAAAGAAAAATAGATTTACGTGTCATAGATATAAAGAAAGACTACTCGCTGGAGCACGTCTTGTCTTTTACCAGTGTCTGTAAATAAGGGATTTATAAGCCTGAGTGGTGAAATGATGAAACGGCCTGTTTCCTCTTGGCTTGCCAGAGTTTGTTCAGAGGAGTTAGCCAAGGAATATTCATTTGTCACGCTACGCTGGGCTGCACAGCCTTGGAATTAGCATTGCTATGAATGAAGTTAACATTCCAGGTCCTGGGAGAGGAGCGTTCATTTGGCTGGAGAGGGAGATTGGATGCTGGGGCTCATTAAGTTTGATTACACATTCATGAGCATTTGGTTTCGGATTTTGTGATGCAGAATCAGGATAAACAAGGAGGTGAAGTGGTTGTTGTTTGTAAATTGGAAAAAAAATAGTTTTGGGAAAGCTTGGCTGTGTCTGTCAAGCTCGATTATATTTAGGTAGAATTAGTGCTGTGTTACATTTCAATGTTCTTTTCAGGGACAGGAAATTAAGTATTTTTTCACAGGCTTCAGGAACCAACATAACTGCTAAGAACTCTAACATTTTCCCAGCTAGAACTAATTTGCTACCTCAACTAACATTTCTTGTGATTTTCCCCTCTCTGCCTCCAGGACTCCCAGGAGTTTCTCCGCTGCTTGATGGATCAACTTCACGAGGAGCTGAAGGAGCCGCTGCCTGAACCCTACGACCAGTCCAGTGGCATCACCGTGGACGACGGCCATGAGGAGGACAACCACAGTCAGTCAGACAACGACTTCCAGTCATGCGAGTCGTGTGGTAGCAGCGACCGGGCCGATAACGAGGTGCAGGGCGGGAACGTGCTAATAGAAGACACCAATGAGGCTGAGATGCTTATTCCTGAGCAAGATGAGATCCAGGCCAACAGGGAGTGGCAGAAGGAGAAGAATATGATCAATGACTTTTACCGCTCTGGAGTTAATGGTGTAATGGGTGGTAACACTGGAGTGGACATGGACAAAGATGTTGACACCACCACTGAAGCCACACCAATTATCAGCAGCCAGGGAGCCATCAAGGTTCAAGGCAGAACAACAGGTAATTGTGGACATTATGAAGCAGAATGTCAAGCTTTATTTTTCCGCTTACTTATTCGGCATCAAATTTGTGCTTTTGAAACTCTAATATTTAGCCTGCTCTCAACAAGATTCCTTCCCAGACATCCAAATGTCAACAAACAACAGACCACAGAGTCCAGTCCCGATGGAGGGACACATTCCCAAAATGTCCAGCAGCCCGCCCAAGGCTGCCTCAGGCTGGCCCAGCCTAAACCCTGCACACAAGAAAGGTACTTCTGCATAATCAGAGGCAGTCATACCAAGATCCAAAGCTATCTCGTGCAGATCTTTGCTGACATACTGTTAAGCACTATTCTCACATTTCTCCCTCTGTCTCTGCGCTCCCTCAGCAGTGACCACATTCTCCCCACCAAAGAACAAGCGGCAGAAGAAATACCGCAGTGTCATCTCAGATGTGTTCGATGGGACCATTGTGAGCTCGGTTCAGTGCCTCACCTGTGATCGGGTTAGTGCGGATGCTACGGTGAATTTTTTGGTCTTACATGAGATAATGGGATTGCTGAGAGGGTAGGATGGACAGTAAGGGGTGCACTAGAGGATGGGGCTTAGTGTCAAGTTATTTCAAGGTCCTAAAACATTTATTTTGGGGAAAAATCTACTTTAGTGCTTAGCTGTGATGTTCTTATAAACTGTAAGTGCAGAAGTCCAATGTCATATCACATACTGTGATATATGAGCTGTAATGAGGGTAATATTCTGCCATATAAGGGATAGGCAGTATGTCAATTTTATACCATTGTCATGAGACTATATATTGTCTTAGATTATAGATATAGTTATATCCTGTTATTGCGTAAGTGTTGTCTTTTCCTAGTTTTCAAGGCTGCATTACAGTGAATTAATGTAGTATTCTGAATTTACCAGCCTGTTCTACTTGTTCTAATGCTCGTCTTGACCCACTTGATCATAATTTCCACATTACTGACGATTATTTCTTTAAAATCCTGTTGCGTTAATATTTGTGATAGTACCAATAGTCATCCTCAAAGTCAAGTTTTCAAAATATTGATATCTATAAATATGTTGTATTGTGATATAGCCTCAAATATTGCAATATTATTTTAAGGCCACATCACACAGCTCTGTTACAAAAAGATTTTAAAAATCAGGATTGATTTGTGACCAAAGCTTTATTGTGTGGGTGTTTTGTTGCTGTCAGGTGTCTGTGACCCTGGAGAACTTCCAGGATATCTCGTTGCCCATCCCGGGGAAGGAAGACCTGGCAAAGCTCCACTCCTCCACCCACCAGACCTCCCTGGTTAAAGCCGGCTCCTGTGGGGAAGCTTATGCACCGCAGGGCTGGATTGCATTTGTCATGGAATACATAAAGAGGTGTGTTAATAACATGGACACTGTGGTTGTTGTTTACATGCACATCAAGCATTTGTGGCTTTGTACTCTCCCCTTTTTATCAATCCCAAACCTGTTTGTTTTTATTCCTAGTTGGTTCTGGGGTCCAGTGGTTACGCTACAAGACTGTCTTGCAGCTTTCTTTGCCAGAGATGAACTAAAGGGTGAGCAAGTGGGTGGAAATCTGTTCTGCCAGCACAAACATCAAGATTGATGTCTCAGTAACTGTGTGTTTTTTGTTTTCTAGGAGACAATATGTACAGCTGTGAAAAATGCAAGAAGTGAGTTACTAATTCTGAACTGGACAATACACAACAACAGAGAAAATAAATATCTGCAGCTGTGATGATTGCCCTTTATTCTTCATGTTTTTTTCCTCTTAGATTACGAAATGGAGTCAAATTTTGTAAAATGCAAAGTTTGCCAGAGGTATAGCGACAATTCTCGTACTTTACATAATGAAGAATCTAAAATCTTTTATCCTAATGTCTTCAGCAATCAGACTTCTAAAATAGAACCTCTGTGTGCAATCTTCTGCTCCAGATCCTGTGTATCCACTTAAAGCGCTTCAGACACGAACTGATGTTCTCCACCAAGATAAGCACCCACGTCTCCTTCCCGCTTGAGGGCCTGGACCTGCAGCCCTTCTTGGCCAAGGACGGCTCCGCCCAGACCTCCAACTATGACCTGCTGTCAGTCATCTGTCACCACGGCACTGCCAGCAGTGAGTGGGCAAATCTGCCTTCGATTGGCACGCACGAGTGTCCTGCATTCATTAGCCAACAGAAAAATTTCACATGTACTTGTTAGGTTTATGACTGCTGCCGCTCTAACACGTTCGCCCTGTCTGATCCCAGGTGGCCACTACATAGCGTACTGCAGGAATGATGTGAACAATCTGTGGTATGAATTTGATGACCAAAGTGTGACTGAGGTGTCTGAGTCCTGTGTCCAGAATGCTGAGGCTTATGTGCTCTTCTACAAGTAAACACACACACACACACACACACACACAAGACTGGACATTTTAAGATTCACTGTGCCGCTTTGATTTTCATAATCTTACTTTTGATTATTCCGTTGCAGTAGTGATTAATCTTTGGTCTGTTCCTGTTGCAGAAAGAGTAACGAGGATGCACTGAAAGAACGTAGGAGGGTGTCCGGTTTATTCAGCATGATGGAGCCCAGCCTCCTGCAGTTCTACATCTCCCGCCAGTGGCTAAACAAGTTCAAGACCTTCGCTGAACCGGGCCCCATCTCCAATGACGACTTCCTGTGTTCGCATGGAGGTGCGTGTGACTGTGTTGTCATCATACTGAAATCACTCGGAGGTCACCCTTTCTTCCTTTCCATGCGCAAACGCGTTGCGCTCTGCCATCTCTTAACACGGCTTCTGCTTTCATCCTTGCCATGGATTTTCGTCTTTGACAAAGCAGAGTATTCCCTCCGCAACATTGCAGACTTCAAAGGGGGGTTTTATGTCTCTTTGTGCAGATGATCCTTCTTTCTCGTTTTAGCAGGGAAGAGGGATGGGTTCTAAAAGGGTTTGTGCCAATCATGTTCCTTTCTTTTCTGTGATCTATTCAGGGAACGGTGGAAAATATGAAATTGAAAATTAAGGAGGAAAGAATGAACATTTGTGCTAAAGCTGTTAGTATACATTGGCAGTGGGGAATGTGTACAATTGTGTAAATAAGCACATAAAGGTTGCCCCCCCCCCCCAACAGCTGCCAGCACATAATAAATGGATAGTTGGATATTATAAGCAGACATAGTATCAGTGCTGTGAAACCATGATTGTTTTATTTTGATATAAAACAGTAAGTGTTGCAGTTTATTTCAACCTTTCTTTTTATGCATGTAGAATAATAACTCATTTGAATATAAAGACTTAAAGACACTGAAGGACTAAAGCAGATAATTATTGTAGATTAATTTTTCTTTCAAGCTGTGCCTTTCATTCTACAGTTCATTATCTTATCCCGCCACAGTTTTTCTGCTGTAGTAAATTGTTGCAGGTTTTTTGCACCCACGCAATTTGAAGCTGTGTAGTCTCTGCTGGTTTAGAGTGTGAGCCTTTTTTCTTTCTTATGATGTCAATGTTTGTTTCATATTTTTGCTAAATTGATGTTCTACCTTGTAGAGCGAGTGCACCGTGTCCAAGGCGCCCTGTCCTTTAATGCAGCGGCTGTTCCCTGTCATTCCTCAACTGACTCTATCTATGTAAAGAAATAATAATTCAGTTGAGCTGGCTGTACTTGTTGGGTTGGGGTCAGGTTAACATCACTCATCTCTTGTTCCAGGTCAAGTTGACAATTAGAACTGCTAACCAACAAATTAATTTGAATAAACAGCAGGCTTTGCTATGTTCATCTGAAAACTGAAGGTCCTTCCCAATCATAAACTTGAATTTGAATTAATTGATATTTAGTGATCCTGCATAAATGATTAACAGAATATAATTTTAAAAAATTAGGATTAGAGTAGTTTAGCTTCACGGATGAGGAAAGAAGAAAGGATAGAGAAGAATTCTGGATAATAAAGGATACTCTAATGTAATGTTTTTGTCATATGAACCCTCAAGATGAGCGATTGCCAGTCACAGATCATGTCCTCAGCGTCAATTTGAGAGTTTTTTTCCAGTTCTTTCATTGGAGGGATTTTTTGGAGGCTTGAGAAGGTGAAAGGGCAAAAGATCAGAGAAAAATAAACTGTTTTGTGGTGCAGAAATGTGTTCTTTCCGATTTATCTCGGGACCTCTCAGGCTGGCCTGACCCCCAGGTTGGATACTACTGATCTAATTATAGGGACTGAAGGCAGGAGAAAAGAGGAAAACATTAGATTATTAAACATAGCCAGAGAAATTTGGTCAGACGCTGATACAGATATTGGGGAGATAAACACACATTTCCTGCCTCAATGTGGCAGGATATTTATAGTTTTACCTTTAAAGGGGCATTGTGTACTTTAGGAGAATAAATTCAAACTCAGAGTTTTAATATTTACAACATTATTTATGTAACAAATATCAGAAATATGTAGTTTTTTTTCCCATAACTGAATAAACAAGCTGTTTTTAGAGGGTTATTAATAAGGTCCCCCAGAACACTGAAGCTATAAAGTTGGCAGTGTCCGCCACATATAAACAAAGTAAAAAG
The DNA here is from genome assembly GCF_900880675.1 of Sparus aurata. NCBI lineage: Eukaryota > Metazoa > Chordata > Actinopteri > Spariformes > Sparidae > Sparus > Sparus aurata. Next base: position 15,142,605 of record NC_044207.1, on the reverse strand, counting down.
AGTTTGTGAATTTAGTTTGTTTAGATGCATAAAAATTTTTTATTTCCCTTCTGATTAAAATTTCTTCCCCAAAACTACATAGTGCACCTTTAATACCCTAAATGACACTGTTCGAACTTTGCTGGTAATTCTATAATTATAAATTACTCCAAGGGTCTTTTCTGCATTATGTTTGTTAAAAAAAAAGAAAAAATGAAAAGAAAGTCTGTGCTGTACTGCCCGATGCATCAGGTGGGCTCAACTATTAAGGTTGGAGCAATGACTTTAATATATTTGAACATAACAGCAGTCACAGTGTCACACTAGTAATGTCTGATGGATGTTTCAATGTGTCCCATCAGGTGTGCCACCCAACAAAGCAACATTCATCGACGACCTGGTGGTAATGCTGCCACAGAACGTGTGGGATCACCTTTACAGCAGGTACATACAGCACACACGCCGACTTGTGTGACTGGCTGGAGGCTGTAAACATTGTCACATCTCCCATTACTCAGTGTGCTCACAGATGTAGTGTGGTTCCCTTCGTGGTGTTGATTTTATCGGTGTGAGTTAATGTGGACTGCTCCCTGCAGGTATGGAGGGGGACCAGCTGTCAACCACCTGTACGTTTGCCACACGTGCCAGATCGAGATAGAAAAACTGGAGAAAAGACGCAAGTCAGAGCTGGACATGTTCGTCAGGGTAAGACTTCTAACTATATATGTACCGGCAAGGAAGATGAGAGCTGTAGCTGTTGTAAAAAAAAAAAAAAGATGGTGTGAGTGATAATGGATAGAGTGTGAGTGTGTGTCTCCGTGCAGTCCAGTTCACATGGGTGTGTAAAGGCCTATTCGCCTGTCTATTGAACCAATTGATAGGCTGCATGTGTTGGTGCTCTTCACCCCAGCAGGAGATGAGAGGTGTGAGCCTGATGAAAGCCTTATCATTAATGCATTGGGACAGATGCAGCTGTTATTGCCGGCTCAGTCTGCTCACTCACACAATGGCTGCTCAGAAGATGTGTGTGTGCGAGTGTGTGTGTGTCTGTGTGTGCGTGTGTGTGTGTATGTGTGTGTGTGTTTTAGAAAGAGCTTCAATAAGATGACAAGAGAAGCAGGGATTGTGTCGTTTCCAAGAAAGATGAAATTGGTGCAGTGTTCTGTTAAGACTGTCTTCTAATTGGAATAACTACCAGAGAGAATTGATTAGGTTTTCCATCTCCTCTCCTCTCAATCCTTTCATCCTCACTTAATATATTTTTTTTTTGTTCCCCCCTCCCCGTGTTTCTCCTCCCTCTTGTCTCTACCGCTCACTCCTCCCCCATTTCCTCTCTCCCCCCTCTCCCTCCCTCTGCTCTGTAGCTGAACAAGGCGTTCCAGGAGGAGGAGTCTCCAGTGGTCATATACTGCATCAGCATGCAGTGGTTTCGTGAGTGGGAGGGCTTTGTCAAAGGAAAAGACAATGGTAATTGGACAGAAGTCTTGCCTTTCCCTCTGAATCCTGTTTAAATGTCTGATTAAAAGGCTGAACGTTTCCTCCTGTTCTGGTATCAGCTGATGACGTATCAGGGAAAAGCTGCCTCGACTATCTTCAGTGTTCTCTCACAACAAACAGCATGTGTCAAATCTATACATTTGTACGGATCGGAGAATATGGCAAATGAATGTTTTTATGCGGGACATCCAGATTCTCTCTAACCAAAAGCTGCTCATGTTCAAAAGAAACTGTGAAGTCCCATTTCGTCTTTTGATTTATCTTCAAAGAGTTTGCTTCAGTCCCCCGAGTCAAGTTTCCCTTCTGCTACAGCAAAATGAAGTGTCAAAATAAATTTTGGTTGCTTGCACTTGCTCTAATTTTCTTTTTTTTTTTTTGCTTTGTATTGTCATATCTATTTATAACGGCTTACATCTGGCACTGCAGGATACGTCTTTTTTTCTCCGACTTGTGATCCTCTAATGTTTGTTTTCTGTCTGTAGCGAGTGGGGAGCAGAAATTGCTTTTCATGGTGTGACAAAAACATTTGACATTTTGACATCAGTGCCGTTTGAAACAATTAGGATTGAGAAATAAGCGTGGGTATTACTTTTGGATGTAATTATGATGACTGATTGTCTTTCTCTTTTCCTCTTTAAGATCCGCCGGGACCCATTGATAATTCCAAGATTACAGTAAACAAGAATGGCCATTTAACACTCAAACAAGGTATTATTATCATTATTATTATCATTATTATTATTATTATTATTATTATTATTATTATTGTAGTATTGTGTTATTTCTCTTCTTTTACGCTGTAGAAAGATGTTTTGAATCTTTGTTGGAAGCATAAAAAAGAAAAATGGAAACCGATTAACTCAGGATGAATAAATAATATCCTAGAAATGGTAAAACATTTTTGTTGGAACAAGTCTTGAGGAGCCTCTGTGGATAATTAACTGTGTTTGCACCCTGCAGGCGCTGACTCGGGGCAGATCTCCGAAGAAACGTGGAACTTCCTCCACTCGATCTACGGCGGCGGTCCACTGGTGACGGTTCGGCCAAACATCAGCCACCAGGAAGCAGAATCGTCACAGTCGGAGGAGAAGATCGAGGTGGAGACGCGCTCTGTCTAATCAAGCACTCTGCAGAAAAAAACAACGGAAAACATTTAATAAATGGAAAAAGCCTTTTATTTTGCACTTGACTTTTATTTCAAAAGCATTCGAGCAAAGGACCTCATCTTTACCGCGACGTGTCAGCCTCGGACAGCTGACGGAGGGAACTAACATGTCTGAGAAGGGGTTTGTCATGTTGTACAAATCTGTATAAAGAGCTCTTAAATTTCTATTAGCACTGTAGTATTCATGTGTCAGGTTGTTTTCAGAACCAAGCATTTAAATTATGTGCAGCTAAAAAAAAATTCCACTGAATGCCATATTTCTTTTTTTTTTGTTTTCTTTTCTTGACCAAACGAGCACATACTGTTCTGTATGTCCATGTGTCATGTGTCACTGATATTGATGAATCACAATACATCTTGCTGTAGATATATATCACACATTTTCCTGTTGTAAGAGAATAATGTTCAATGAGTGACGAGGAGAGCAAAATGTGACTCTTAAAAGTGATGAAAATCATTAAGGTTATGAAGGGACTAATGACTGAGTAGTCTCAGGAATGAATTTTGTGTTTTGCACTGTTCTGTAGACGTACAAATAGGCATGCTCACACGAATGTCTGGTTTGTATTTGAATGTACCAGTACTGATAGTATGTTGGTCAAGACTCAGCACTTGGGTATTTATCACAGAAGGGAGTGATTTAATATGATGTTCATAGATCTTTTGTAGAAAATATGTGGCAGGCGGAGTCTGTTAAGAATGCATGCTTTAACACTCGATCACAGTTTTAACATCACATGTAACTGCATGTAAATGCAAAGCTGCTCATACAATGTTGCACGTTAATCACAATCTGGATCTATGTTCACTAAATTGTACAGCTACAGACGGCATATTACAGTATGTAATCAGCATCATCATCATCAGCAGCAATCTAATTAATTAAAGGCATTATTTTTGTGTATGGGCATGGTGTTGCTTCCTGTGTTGGCTGATAGGGGGCAAGCAGAATGCTGTACTGTGAGTTTTTTTTTTTTTTTTGCATATGGATGTCACTTGAGTAAGATCCATCCTGACTTTTGCTGGCTGACACTATTAAAACTTGATGAAAACATGTGGAACATTGTGGGCATCTTGATTTGTGTCACCCTGTCATGATCTCTGCTGGATGGAGAGGTTCTTACGTGAGAAACGAGGGGCAATTTAGAAAAGGAAAAAGTCAGTGACACAATTTATTGTCTAGCATTGAAAGTGTTAATTTATAAGCACCAATTAAGCGAGGTGACCCCAGAAGTGTGTGACCGATTGCACTCTCAGCAGGGGCAAAAATGTACAGTATTGTGTTACATTTTGATGAGCGCGGTTGAATCGGCTCACACACCCCGACTAGTTGACTGGATTGAAAACATGGCTGCGGCCGAACGTGCAGCAAATTTACGGAAGTGAGGTATGTGTAATTCTTGAGCTACAAACGTTATTTAGAAGTGTGCCTCCAGTTCGGTGCTTGTAGTACAGCATATGACAAAACTTTAATTTATTAGCCCACCAAAAATGTCCATGAGCGGCATTGTTGGAAGTACACAAATACATCGGCAAAGTTATGCGCGGAACAATCAGCTAGCTTGGCTAGCTAATATTAGGCTGCAGCGGCTAGCCGTAGCTGCTAACTGGTTACCAGCCACCGTTATACCGCTTGGTTGCTAACCATGCTTATTCTGCCTGTGCGAACCAGTTGACATGTAAACCTCGGCGAAACACAATGTTAGTAGCGATTCCTTCAATCAGTATGTATTTTTGGTGTACTTAATGGCTGTATCAGTTGTCGAGCTAGTTTAGCTAGCATGTAAGTAAGCTAACGTTACCAGAGAGGCTCCAGCCGAATTCGCCACGATTCTTTTCTGCACGATGCAGTTAACAGGAAAACTAGCCGAGAAGAACTAGCGAAGGTAACGTTAGCCAACTTGGCTAACTAGTCGTTCATAAGAAGATAAAAAAAAGAAAATTGTCTCGGATAGGTTGTTGTGTACTTGTTTGGCAGGTGTCTTGGGCAGCGTTAAAGATAATGTTTAAATATCACGGGTGCAACAGTCTGCAGTTTGGTGTATCAAGCGTTAATGTTTTATATTTAGCCCTGAGAGCTAACGGTAAGTTAGTTTGCTAAGGTTAGCCCGCTAAACAACAAGCTAGGTCAAGTAACGTTTGCTTGGAAGTTGGTCCATGCTAACGTTTAGCTTGCTCGTCAGCTCCGTGGATCAATTTGGTTGTTTTGCCTGAACGTGTGATCGGAGTTTTAATCCTTAACTTTAGAGTTCACCTGCTGCAAACTAGTGTTAACTTAACCGGCAACACGTGCAGCTGCAACCTGGTGAGGTGTAGTTTAACACCATTCTCTAGCTTACAACTTTGTCCACATTGAGCTCCCGGCAGCTGATTAGCTGGGATGTTGGGATTTGAGCGATTCTCATCGGTATATACCAACACCGCTCCGTGGATTTTTTGTTGCCAGTAGGCCCCGTGGAAGTGCTGAACTGCAGGTCAGCAACAGTGATGAACAGTCCAACATGACGGTAAAACGAAGCTTTCTGTGGTTTTCTTAAAACACATTTCTGAGCCTAAACTCATTTGCGGACTTTGGATAAGCTGGTTTGCCAACAATAGCCTTCTCACTTAGCTTGCAAGATGTGTGTTTACTCATGTAGAGCTGGAGTTTACAGCCTTAATTGTCAATGAAACCAGTGTTTGCTTATTATGGCAAGTGGCCCACATGTAAGACCTGGCCTGTCATGATGATAGTATTGTAATCAGCACGTGTTAACATAACCCCACAACCAAACACGCGCTTTAGTGAGAACAGGAAGTGGCTTGATCGAGGATTACAGTCACACATGGGTCATGTCTAGATACCTGCAAAGACTAATCACATATTCTGACTATGACGCTTTAAATATGTATGGGTAAATTGCTGTCTTTTAGTACAAGTTGGTATTGTCAAACCTTGTCTTATTACTGACAGAATATTACATGAGGACTATAAATGTGTTAGGTCAAACCCTAGTACTACTGATTAACAGTACTTTAATACATTATGAAATTAAGTGATATTTTGTATTTCATATAAACATCTGACATTTCATATCTGATCAGTAGCTGCACAGTGTCCATTCTCAGTATTCATATACTGGTGTGTGGTCTAAAGTTGGGGGTCCCGACCTTTTTGGCTTTTGACTCCATAAAACAAAGCAATGTTCACTTGCGACTCCTCATCAGATACTATGGCCTGAGTGTTGACATGACTTATGAGCAGTTCAAACAAAGAGTCAGTTATCTGGCTTAACGTTTACAGTATCTATACTTTTGGGAGCTTATGTTGTGACTTATGATTTCATCCTAATTCACTACACACTCCACAACCGAAGATTTTTTTGCATGTTAGTTCGGTAACAGTGTGGACTGGAAAAAAAGAAGCAATCTATCCCACATGCTGTCTAACCGCTGGCACTATTTTACGACATTCCTGTCATTGCACCTCCGTTGGGTGTGTTTTAAATTAGTTGAGCCTATGCTAAAATAGGGTAGTCATTTTCAAAATAATCAGAACTTGCTTTAAATTTTTTCTTCGGAGAGGAACTTTGATTTTAATATTTTCAACGGGCACCTGAAGGCAGCATTGAATGTTTATTGAGTCATTATTCATTGAGGCTTCGCCAGCTTTTCTAACAACATGTTAATTATTGGAATCATGGAAGTGTGAGCACATTTTTCACAGTTATTCAGCTAAACTGTAACCCTGATCATTTTGAAGTAGTGATTAGTGAGCTAGATTTTTGACAGTAGGTCAGATGTGTAAGCTTAATTAGTTTTGTCAATTTGAGTCTCGGGGTGAGTGCTCAGTCTAAATAACCTGCCCCCTGCTCCCCCATCTGTGTTTCTTTCTTTCTCTCTCTTATTTTATGCATGGACAAATCACATTAGCTTTCTCAGCTGGAGTCTTTAGCAGAGTGTGAGTAATATGTGCATGTGGTATTGCTCTTTTGAGGTGACCAGTATGTTAACTCCTGACAAAATACTCTCAAAATGTGTTTGTAGCTTTTGGTTTTGATGTGGCTATGTATAAAAAGGGCAGGGATTGTCCCAAGAAAGGCAATGAGGAGCTTCTAAATCAGATTTGACAGAGGTCATCTCATAGGATGATGTACTTAGAGTTAATGTAAATGGGCACCATGTCCACAATGCTAATTGACGCAATAATTCTCTCCTCTAAAACGGGAGACTCTAACTATGTCTCATCTTTTTCAAAGGACACTGCGCGAGATCATTTCCCCTGAATGTCACTTTAAGATGACCTTTACTGTGTCTCGTTTTTATTGTCCTCTGTCGTTAGATTTATTATTTGGAGCTATCATCTAGAGGATACTTTACGTGTGTGTGTGTGTGTGTGTGTGTGTAAGATCTTAAGTTCCCCCTTCTTTCATTAACTGCGTGTCGAGATGCACAGAGATAACTTAATAACTAATTACTGTATACTGAGACTAAGACTGATCGATGATTAGATTTACATTGCAGACTTCCCCACTGAACTGTGTTGTTTGTGGAGTTAATGTTCGTATTAAAATTGTTAAATTTGGCAGACTTCTTTGTAGTTCTTCACAAAGCAGCATTAATGTAATCTCTATTATTTGAGGGGATATTGTGATGTGAATGCTACTTCGCTGTAGTGTTTTTAGTGAGTGACCGCCAGCCATTGTAGTGCTTTCTGCTTCTTTTTCAAACACATTACAACATTTCTTTGACCTTTGTAACACTGTCGTGTGTGTGTGTGTGTGTGTGTGTGAGCTTGTGTGTGTGCGTGTGTGTGAGCTTGTCTGTGTGTGTGTTGGATAAATTACATTGTGATTATTATCTATCTCTATCTATCTGTCTATATATATATATATATATATATATATATATATATATATATATATATATATATATATATATATATATATATATATATATATATATATATATATATATATATATATATATATAATTACACATGTATGTTGATGAGTAGCCCCACTACTTGATCAAATATGTTTGCCTTACCAACAACCTTAATGTCTGTGAGATAAATATAAGGTAAAGATGTTCACCAGAGTGAAATTGGTAGCATTTGGATTGTGTCAATTTTCCAGTTCAGGCTGTAAGCTAGGATTTCTGTTCTGATGCACAGTAATGTACTTCATCTGCGGGATACCTCTGGCAACACGAGCCAGTTGTGGAAGCCTTTGTTGTGCCTTAAATTGTGTCAGGAAGTGAATCGTCCTGTCCTAAGCCTCTATAGTTGACCACACTCTAAGCCTGTAAGCCTAGTGTAGGATTGTTGTTGTCGAAGCATTTCAATTTTTTTGTGCATTGTGATAAGTTGTGGACGGATTGCAGCCTGTTGGTCCTGTGGCACACCTGTTATAAAGAGATAAACAACCTGCAGTGTGTGATGACAAACCTATGTCTGCAGTGTTATCTCTGCTGAATTGGGTGTGAGAATTACCGTGTATCTTCTGTGTCAGAAATCAGTCAACCAGTAAACCGTTTGTATTCTTTGTGTGACAGAATAAGCAGTAATCTCTTCAGGGAGGGAATAAATATGCCTCTCTGAAACACATGCATTCTGCATGATGGCTTGGTTATTTGATTATGTTTGGTTTCAATGCAGATATTTTACCTTTTTCTAAATCAGCTGCTTGCCAGCTTTGGGGGCTTTTCATTACTTAAAGTGTTTGCTGCGCTGTAGTCACCTTTTATCTCTCGAGGTACAATGTACATACAGATGAGAATCACAGCTGTGACATTTGAAGTGTCAAAGGGAGACTACTTCTGCCAGTGTAAGATCTTCCACCTTTAGTAAATGTAGGTGGAGAGTGTGCAATTTGTACAGACCTGGGATATGACATCAACTTCTGCCTGTGGACAGACGGTGTTGCTTAGCTACAATGACAGGGGAAATCAATACCCGTCTTGAGTGAGCTGAGAAATGACCCAAGCGGTATTTAACAAAGGCCTTTAGGTGAACACTTCAGTTTGAAACACCCTGGGGTACCATTCACGGGTTCATTGAAGCTTGGCTGACCAATCAAACCTATAGCCGTTGTATAGGTTGTGCGATGGTGTTACCATTGAGCTGTACAGGTTTCACTGATTGTTTTGGCTTAATGAAGTATATGTATCTGTCTGTGTGTGTTCTGCAGGTGCCCACATTCTGCTGCAGAGGAGAGAGCACCAGGATGAGGAGACTGTAGGCACCCGCCGTAGTATGGCCGCGTCCCGTTCCTCGCGCGTCACAAGGTCGTCAGTGGGGCTCAATGGATTGGATGAGAACTTTTGTGGTCGAACCCTCAGGAACCGCAGCATCGCCCAGCCGGAGGAGACTTCTGTGTCTCCGCTACCTCGTGCCCGCTCCCCCAAGAAGAAGCAGGACACCAGGCAGGACTCGAAGCAGGACGCCAGGCAGGACTCGAAGCAGGACACCAGGCAGGACTCGAAGCAGGACGTCAGGCAAAACTCGAAACAGGAGTCAAAGCAGGACACCAAGCAGGAGTCAAAGCAGGACACCAAGCAGGAGTCAAAGCAGGACACCAAGCAGGAGAAAAAGCAGGAGTCAAAGCAGGACGCCAAGCAGGACACCAAGCAGGAGTCGAAACAGGACGCCAAGCAGGAGTCGAGGCAAGACTTTAAGCAGGATGTTAAGCAGGACACAAAGCAGGACACCAAGCATGATACAAATCAGGTTGTCAAGGAGGACAATCTGCAAGATGGTCAGCAGCAGGCCTCTTTGCAGGCAAAGGTAACTGACTCAAATGCTTTTCCTGCTGAGGTGGAGCAGTGGACCAGCTCCAGAAAGCGGGGTGTGTCCTGTTTAGAAAAAGACATTAGTCCTGAGAAATCAGAGAACTGTGATAGAGGGAAGGGGGCACAGGATGTCAGCCCTCAAATCAAAAGGGCCAAACGTTGCTCCCGCTCTGGAGAGTCTCAGGGACACGAGGAAGACTCTGAGCTTTCGAAACCCGAAGGTCCAGTCTCTGTCCCAGAGTCGAGCAATGATAACAGTTGTGGAGAATATCCCAGCCAAAACTCTGCTAATCCAGCTCCTGCTTCAACGGTCCTCAGTAAAGCGGATGGTGAGCTGATGGGTGGGTCAGCAGATGATGGTCATGTGGACTGTGACAGACCAGCTCAGCCCCTGAATACTCACAAGGCTTCTAATGGACTCGGAGAGAGTAAACTAGAGGAACCTAGCACACTCACTGAAGAGCCTAGTGCAAATCCCATCTCTACCACCAACTGCCCGTCGCTGCTCAATGGCAGTCAGACAGGGACTCCCTCATCCCCAGACTCCGCTGTGCCTTGTAGAAACTCTGTACCTGTGCAGATGGATGTCTCTGGCACAGGAGAATCGGCAGCCTCATCTGTGCTGACATTTGAGGCCGTTCCAGAGGATCCTGTCCCTGAGTTGATGGTGGCCAAGGAGCAGGAGGTGGAGGAGGTCGAGGTTGATGTGGTGGGCGACTCACTATGCCTGGCCCATGAGGAGCAGGTGATGGAGAGCGAGAACGATACCAATGGCCGACCGCCAACACCGGTGCAAGAAGCTGCTGCCTCCACCTCCACTTCTGTAACCAATTTGAACAGTTGTCCAATCATCAACAACAGCAACTCAGGAGAAACTACACCCCCACTAGCAACAACCCCCTCCCCCACAGAGCCAGGGTGCAACCCCTCAATATCCAGCACGCCCCCCTCCTTCACAGAGCTCTACGAACACAGATACACCCTGCGGACTTCACCCAGGAGGGCTGCCAATGGTGGCAAGGCCTCCTCCTCCAAGCTCAGCTCTCCTCCCAGAGACAATGGTCCCTTGAGGGAAGAGGGGGAGGTGGTGGTTGGACTGGAGGAGGACTGCCCTATGGTGGAGGAACCTGCTCCTTCAGACACTGTTGGCCCCTCTAGTGAGGAGCTGGTCTCCGTGGATCCAGGAGACGGGGCAGGTTATGGCAAAGGTTTGCCTGTGGAGCGCAAAGAGGCGGAGTCAAGCAAGGAGGTGACACGGAGCCAGGCTACAGAGGAGGAGGAGGAGGAGGAGGAAGAGGAGGAGGAGCCAGATGTGTATTACTTTGAGTCAGACCACCTGGCTCTTAAACACAACAAAGAGTATGTGGGAGCTCCCTGGGGATTCTGCTCTCTCCTCTTCTATTGTTGATGTACCTCTTACACATGTTGATCACTACATTCTGTGATCATTGCGTCTTTGGTTTTGAATGAACCACAGATGCATTTGAGTTGAGGTGGATTTATATGTATGGATTATATATTCATGAGCTAGTTTCCTTTAGATTGTTTCATTAAGAGGCTTAAAAAGGTCAAACTTTACAGTATTTATTAAGAAACAAACATAGATTACAGAAAAAGGAGTCATAATTTTGGTGGCAGAAAAATATTTCTCTTGCCCTTTTAGTTGTCTCATAGCTTCTCATATGTATTTATCAATTCTGTCATAGTTGACTGTGTTAATTAAGAACATTAGGTTTATTGTGGTGAATATACAATTTAGCTACAAAAATCTTAATGTTACTATAATGGGGGGGGGGGGGGGACAAAAACGTTTTTTAGCCTTTTTGGTCAGCAGATATTTCTGATGATTTTTAGATATATATTTATCCCTAACCAACTCATTTTGAGTCCAAGTAGCGCTCCTGCATTTCATTTTTGATTTATATGAAAAGAAACGCTGAATTGGCCTATAAATGTCTTGCTTTTTACACCACCAACGCATAGACAGAATGTGTAATTATCAGTTATTTTGGGAGTCTATCCTTAGATGTTCACCGGTATTCCTGAAAGCAGCAACTATTTCTCCTGTCTTCTTGTTCAGGTTTTGCATGTTTCAGGTGAATTTTCACCTTCAATCTGGGGCCGCAATTGTGTGAATTAGCTGCCAATTGTCAGATTGGATGAGAAAATTGCTCTGCTGATTGCCTCTGTAGTGTCGTTTCTCAGCAAGATGAGTTGTTTAAGAGGAAAAGGATTTGTCAGTGTTGCGCTTTGTTCATCATGTTGTCTGTTGTCATGGGATGTTGATGTTGGTGGACAGGTCCCACGCTGCGCTCAGTCAGGCTCTACTAACTGCACTGTGGCAGGTCAGCTGATTCATGATGCATCTTCATAGGAGGAGGGGCAGAGGGCTGTGGGGGCTAAGATCCATCATAAGCTGAAGTCCTTTTGTCTTTGACACCAGTATTGGTGAGCATTTTAAATTTGGAGAATGGCTTCAGAATAAGATTTCACTGCTCTCGTATTTCAGGGTAATCCGATCAAGTTTCTGTGACATGCCAAGTCTTAAGTTGTGCTGAGTAAGGGGAATTTTGAAGGCTCAGATCAATAAAGTGAGGAGTCATTTTTAGGCAGAATGACTCGGCATTTCTGGGTTGCTGAATACAGATAATTGACATTGAAAAGATAATGATGTCCATACAAAATATCTTGTATTTACAGCTTACTGCTCTATCTATCTTGATACACTTCCTTGTAATTTTAGCATGTAAATATTTTAAAAAGTAAACCCCTATCTTTGATTATGAGGCATAAACAAAGCAACTATTTTCCCAGACAGTTTTTTATTTTGCACCAGTGTCAGTGGACCTCAGGCCCAGTAGGTGGCAATGGAACACCAGGCATGTCCCTGGACACCTGGCGGTAGTCCAGAGAGCTGAGAATCCAAGCCAAGTTTCCCTTATTTTGCTAAAACAGATTAATGCACAGATCATCTGAGGAAGTCAGAGTGCTTTCTTTTACAGAAATCTTACATTTAAATCAGAATCACTCTAGTACGGGAAATGTTGTATGTTTCAATGTCATTACTGCAGAGACAGATTTACAGTTTGCAGGGTATGTAATGATCCTGTGCAAGGTCAGCAGAGCTTCACACAGTGCCAAAGGAATGGTCGTCTGTAACTAATGAACTTATATGAGGTTAAAAACAGTTGACTCGTTTGACTGTCTGGTTTGTAGGATTTTTAAACCACCGGCAGCTGTTGAATAAATTGTGTCCTGTGCATTGATTTTCATTCATGTCCTGTTAGGCGAGATTGATCCACTCCGCTTCACTGAGCTCCTGCATTAGGGTATAGCCATGTAGGGTGCTGCCACATTCGTGTCAATTCCTCCAGCTCTGCTCGCACTTGTCAGGCCTCTGAGTCAGTACCACACTTAGTCATTGACAGCTCAGTTTGCAGATCTCCAGTTGCCCCAAAGGGTGTGAGTGGAAAGGTCAGACTTCTTCAGCGCAGAAGGCTCCTCAAGCACTACAAAACCCAAGTGTTTTGTCATGCAAGGGTTTTGATATAACAGTGAATCAGAGCATGTACAGGTACAGATCGGAAAGGGGTTAGTGTTCAAAGTGTATTTTGTCCTTTCCATTTGAATGTTCATTTACCATCTGGTACACTCTCTCTAAGCAACCCTAAAGGTGTCTGCCAAAGCAGCTGGTTTGAGATGCATAATTTCCAGCCACTGCCACACAAATGCCTATTAACACAATAATTGCAAAATGGGTAGAAAGGATTGGAGAATGGTGCATGTCTTGTGCAAGCGTTTAGGCTCTCAGCACCGTGGTTGAATTATGCATGGTCTGTGGTCTAAAAGTTTGATGCACTGCAGCATTGCAAGTGTCAGGTTAAATAATGTAAGCAGTCCATTCCTTCTACCATTGTCTAACCTTGCCTCCCTCCGTGTCAGTTATCAGAGGCTGCTGCAGACCATTGGAGTTCTCGAGGCCCAGCGCACGCAGGCCATCCTGGACCTGGAGACGTTGGCGCGTCAGCAGAGAGAGGCGCTCGCCGATCCTATCAGTTTTGTGGAGCAGCTGCAGAAACGGGTAACAGACCTGTGCCCTTGTGTTTTAACTACACTCAATGTCCTCTTGAATCAGTTTCTGTTGACACTGTTTCCGCTTGAAGGCCATTGCCTCCCACATTATATAAATGGGAAGGACAAAAAATTCAAAATGCCTCTACATATAATGTAGTCCGTACAAAACCAACTCTAACTCTGTCCGTAATAACAAGCGTATAATTAAATTAACACATTTTTGACAATTTCACAAAATGCTGAACTTATTTGTATAAAGGTGGATCTTATGGCAAGGCTGTTATATTGGACTGCATCAGATTTTTACAGGTATAAATAGGCCAGTGAGTGAATGTTTTAATGTGTACAACAAACAATTTCTGCTACAGGAGCTGTATAGATGGGCAAGTTGATATTTAGTCTCTCTGCATCAACCTTTCTTGGAGATATGGCACGTAAGACCTTGTTCTTGGTTTGTGCCCTAGGAATACCTTGCTAGATGAGACATTGCTTAAATAAATATTTGGGAGCTTGTAAATTTCAGTGTGCAGGCTACCACTCCTTTTTCACTCAATGACTCAGATTTGTCTCTGCACCTGTTCACAACTGGGTCAGCATGTGCATGCTGTCCACACTTTCAACTTGAGATATTTTGTGACTGCTTAATGCAATACATTCAGAGCACCTGCTTGAGAAGTTAAAACAAGCACTTTTTTTTTATTTGTGAGCATTAGGTCTTTGACAAAATATCAATACAGCAATGTATTGTATCACTTCCTCCTGTGTACAATTAGCGTTACACATGGGCCAGTTGTTGTTGTTGTTATTATTGTTATTATTATTGTTATTATTATTATTATTATTATTATTATTTATTTATTTTTTAAATTCTGCTGCTTTGAACAGATTCCCCTGACAGATCCATTTACCAGGGTCACTACTTCATAAAACCATGTAGTGTAAGCTTCTGTAAACATAATTTAATTGGCGATTAAGTTGCATCTGCCGCTGATTTATGGCTATTTCTCATTGGAATGATGACTCACATGGTGCAGTCAGTGTGTGCGTCTGTGTGTAATATAGAGGCAGTAAACCAAGACTTTTGATAAACTGTACATAGTTCCATCTCAGTTCATGTCAGATTATGTGAAACTGACATCACAATGCAGTGAATAAATACAGAAGTCCTACCTAAAAAATACCCCTAAAAAGGCAAATAGATGTAGTGATGTCTCAGTAGATGATCAGCTTTTAATCTATCGATTATCGCAAAATGGTTGTAAAGTGATGTTTTCATTATCGGGCAATGTATCGCGAATCCTATCATATTGTATAGGTCAGTTTGTTTGCACAGAGAAAAAAATGGGAATACAAAATGGGAAAATGAGGCTGCTGAGACCTTAGTGTCAAGCTCAGTATGAAGATGAAGCACTTCTACAACACAACAAACAAACTTACAAACTGTCCTAAAACAACTAAGTTAGTTGTACAGTGCCTGTTGGTTTCTAACCTTGTTGCAGTCTGATTGGTAGACATGAAAAATTATTTTGTTAATGGCTTGTGACCTTCGGTTCTTGTGCCCCTCAGGTGAATTTGGGCTTGCCGTGTCCTCAGCGGGTGGTCCAGCTCCCTGACATTGCATGGGAGCAGTACACCTCAGGCCTTGGTGACTTTGAGAGAGAGTTCTGTGACAAGAAACGCAAAACCAGGCGGTTAAAGCTGATCTTCGACAAAGGCATGTATACAGTTTATGCGTCTTCATCTTGATGTGTATATTTTAAAATCAGAATAACACAAGAGCAACTCTTCTGCCATTCAAAATACAAATTCTGCTTATTTTCGTCCCTCAGGTTTGCCGGATCGACCAAAAAGTCCTGTGGAACCCAAGAAGGAAGGTGAATCCTCCACCATGTACTCCCCTCTGCCTACTAGTGACGCTCCAGAGAACAACAGGCAGACGCAGGTATGGCTCTTCCTCCTTATTAAAATAATCTGTACAACACACACAGCTGTTGTCATCTCAGATGTGATTGTTTCCCAACATATCATTATTCCAGAAGCAGCTACATCTCTTCCTTTCTAGCTGGTGAGTCACCAATATCCTGCAGGTTAACCCACAAATCATCAGGTTACAACCATTTTTCACTGCCTTCCTGGCTTCCTCTAACCTCATCTGCCCCATTCTAGCTCCTTGGCAGAGTTAGCATGCAGCACACGTGAGCACAAAAGATGGTATCTATGGAAACGTGAGGAGCCTGCCTCTCCCACATCTCTGATTATGTGTTATTCTTGGCCTCTGTTATGCATGTGGGTCCTTTCCCATATTATATGGCCAGCCAGGTTTTAATTTTAATTGATTGTTGGGATTAGACCGCACCAAGCAAACAAGTCCTTGATTATTTCTGTTGCTCCCTGTGTATATTTTGTGCAAACACATTTGCATTCTCCCGGATTACTCCCCTGAATCCCACCAGGATTTTATTTGTCAGTCAAAAGTGTTTTTCTGTGTCTTCCTGATGACGCATCTCGTATCACATCTTTGCCTGTCAAATTGATGACAGAAGACAGATTCAGTGTGCCAGGCAGTTCATATGCACAGATCTCTTCAAATGATGCAGTTCCCATTATTTTTGTATCGTCTTAGTCTTTTAACAAGGCTGTCACTTCATGTTTTCTTGACAGATGATCAGGGGGAGGATATGTCACCCAAACAAGCCTGACACATTTAACCAGCTGTGGACTGTGGAGGAACAGGTAGGTAGTAAATGTTAAGATGTTGCATTATATTTTATCAGAATGACATCATTCACCAAATAAATAGCCAAGTATGTGCAGGAATGCTTGATGACACAAGTATTGAAACATATTTAGGTTATTTTAAGATTCAGATTTCTTTCATTACACCATTTCCAAGATATTTTACCATTGCCTAGGCTCCTGGATCCGTCTCTTTTCACGGACCCACACCAAAAAGTTAATGTGGTGTATTCTGGGCTGAGACCCATCCTTGTGAAAATCTGTGCAGTAGTTTTGTGTAATCTTGCTGACAAACCAACCAGCAAACAAACTAACTAACAAGGGTGAAGACATAACATCCTTAGTGGAGGTAATAATGTTTGAAAATACATGATTCTTGTCTGCAAAACTGTTATCAAATTGTGAAATTGAGGGCCAATATTGTTTTTTGTTTTGTAAACAACCCAAATGTGTTATTATTTAAGCTATCCACCTGTTTCATAGGCTGTGTAAGACTGATATATAATCAGCATTGGTGACTAGATACGTTAAACATAGAATTGTTCATGCAGTAAATTATGTCCCTGTACATGTTGGTGACCTGTTGTTTTGTACATCTTGATAGAAAAAACTGGAGCAGCTTCTTGTTAAGTTCCCTCCTGAGGAAGTTGAATCCAGAAGGTGGCAGAAGATTGCTGATGAGCTGGGCAATCGAACAGCAAAACAGGTGACAAAGAGTTCATCCACACTTAGGACATCTGAAAACGATAAAAACACAACAAAAACACAGAACTTGCTGGTTGTGCTTGTCTGTCAGCATGTCCTGACATTAACAAATCTGTCTGTATTGTGGAAACATGCTGTTAAATTGCAGGAGTGCAGAGTGCACACTTTTTAGTGCTAAAAGGCAGAGAGTGATTTGTGTGATAACTGCACCCCCTACAAGTACCTGGATCACACATTGGCTTGACCTCAATTACTCCAAGCAGCTGTTCCTCGGTTGGAAACCATTAACGCAGCCATTTTCCTGTTAAACATTCCAGGTTGCCAGTAGGGTTCAGAAGTACTTCATCAAACTGACAAAAGCTGGTATCCCCGTGCCTGGAAGAACACCCAACCTGTGCATGTACACTAAAAAGGTATTTACCGAACCTCTTAACCAGATTGAGTCATTGATGTCATGTAAACAAATGCTTTTCTTCTTTAATGTGAAGTGTCTTTGAGTAAGGACTGGGCCATTAGTTCAATATTGTTGCAGTGTTTCCCACAAATAGACTTCACTTGGGCGGATTTCAGATTTTTGTTTTGTAAAAACTTGTAAGTGCATCCAGCTTGTGCCGATGTCATTGCGTACCATGTTGGTTTCGATCAGCTACATCGTTATCAACAAGCCTCCTCCACACGTGGCTCATCTGTTGTCGCAAGAAAGGCAACATAGCAGACACATGAGGACAAGGCGAGCAGGTGTGTGTGCATTGAGAGTCCAAATGTGTTGTGTAGAGTGAGGGGGGGAAAGGACCGAAGGAAAAATCAAGGTGAGCAGAGAAAAGTAGCTGTTGGCGTAGAAAAATATTTAACTGTTGAGTGTCATTCCTGTTAATATTTGTCTCAGGATTTTCTTTCTGAATTCGACGAAGTCAACAGATGTTCGTTTTTTTTTTATTTTATTGTCTGAACCCGACTCAAGCTTGACACATCAATCCAAGCAGAGGTGCTGACTTTGTCATGCAGTGGTTACCATGGGTTACAGCTTGCCTGTTTATGCCACATTTAGATATTTTTACACTATATTTTAGAACTTAAAAGCCCCTAGCATCAGTTGATATAACCGAACTCGACTCAAAGCACATACACAGTATTTTTTTTTTAACATATTGTTTTCATTATGTGAAACATAAAACCAAGGTAAGCAACTTAAAAAGATGAAAGAATAAAAGGCCAAGCAATAACATCAACACAATAGAATAAGACAGAAAAATAAATAAAAACATGACACACAAGCTGACGGCATTGGTTCAACAAGATTGCCGACTGCTTACCGTTATTCATCCCCAAGTCCCACAGCAGACCATCCATGCAATCGCAAATACATATTATCCAGAGATCTTTTACTCACCTATTCTATCACAGACGCTCACTTGCCCCATTACTGAGGACAGGTCACACAATATTGCAATTTTAATTGCATGTACCAAAAGGGAGAGATGAATTCTAATAAATAAAAAAGTAGGGTACGTGTTAAATTCACACATACATCAAGATAGATAAGTGAACAATACGAGGAAATTCTGATAATAAGAAATTGTTTTACAAAAGGACATACAAGATTGTTGACGCCGCCACAGTTACACATTCATTCTTTATTGTAAATGGAACTGAATCATGGATATTATTTTGAGCTTAGCCTACAATAGATATTTGAAAGTAAAAAAAAAAAAGCAAAACAGTTTTTTGCTGAATTTCTTCTTTATGTTTGTTTTTAAAGGATTTGTGACCTAGATATGTACTGTCTTTACTCAGTAAAAATATATACAGTTGCCAACATGTGCTGATACCGACACATCCCTGATGAGATTAAAATGGATAGAAAAGACAGTAGATTTGTTGGGCTTAGATATTGCAAACTGTAGTGTGCAATTTGAGCTTTAGTTGTTATTTTAACAAAATCTGTTATTATAGTTTTTGTTCAACATGTGGGAAGATACTTGACAGCTAGAGTGCACAACAGTGGAACACAGTTCATTGTATTGAGCAGTGTCATCATTTCATTTTATTTAGTCATGCATTTACCACATGAAGATACATCAGTATTGGAAAGCATCTTTTTATTATCATGATATTGATTCCACCTGTGTAGCCCAGCCCTACTGTAAAGCATCTGTGAAGTGCTATACTTTTAGCTATGTACTTATAGTAGCTTTTGTATTAACTTTTAAGCAATTAAATCACAATCCATTTTTAATGAGACCTTTTTAAAATGGCCTGCTCTTGTAACTGCACTTGTTTAATTCCTCAGGCATCCAGTAAGAGGCAGCACCATCTCAACAAGCACCTGTACCGGCCGTCTACTTTCCTCGCCTCCTATGAACCTCCTGTCTTCATGGATGAAGATGATGAGCGCTCAGCGTATTATGGCAGCGTGCAGGACCCCTCTGCTGATGACTCGGTAACTTGAAGCCTCAGTGCTGTCTTTTTTTTTTTTTTTTAACAAAGCTATTTTTGGACTCACCCAACTCCAATGCATTTGTCCTGACAAGATTATTTTGTAACTGATCTCATTCTTCCAAATTTGTTGTGTCACCGATCACGAACCAGGTCTGTGTATTTGAGTTAATCACAAGCTCACATTTCCTCTTTTATCTCACTGTCATGTAAGCAGTGACCCTTAAAAGAAAGACAAGGAGAAGCTGCATATTATGTGCTTTTGGGAGCTTGTTTTTAATACTTGGACTGGTCCGTTAAAATCCATCCAAGAAGAGGCAAAGAAAACAAACTTCCACTGTGCTCTCTGCTTTGTCACTTACGTCTGCTTTCCTATGACAGACTCTCACTCTGAGCTCCACTTTAACAACTTTGGATAAAATAAGCTGTTTGTACCTTGATCACGCACGTCTATTCCCTTTTTTCTCCACTTCAATCGCGGCAGCATGTACTGTTGAAAATCAGAGCAGGGGACCCGGCCAGCCTTGCCTCTATTTCCATTTGAACTCTGCAACTCCTGATGCTCGCTGTTGCTCAAGCGCTGACATTTCCTTTCTCTCCTTTTGAAGTCGGTAACCTTTAAGTAAAACCAGGTCGCTGTGTCCTACTGTGAACACAGGCTGCCAGCTCCACCAGTGCGTTAACAAAACCTCTGCTGCTACTGGTATGAAGCGAAAGCACAAAAGTGTTGTCTGCTTGGGCCACAGTCATTTCTCACTTCATCCGGTTTGTCCCGTTGGTCTCAAGAAGGAACAAAGGTCTCCTGAGGGCAAAAACTTCCGCAGCTTAGCAGGATTCTCACAAAGACGTTTCCTGTTTAAAACTGCAACAGTTAGTCGACTACTACTATCAACTAGTTTTGATTAGTGATTCATCTTTTCAATAACTGTTCAAAGCTTGTCAAACATTTGCTGCTTCCAGTTTCGTAAATGTAAGGCTGCTGTTCCTTTTCATGTATTGAACTATAAAGCAAGGAATCTGTCTCTCTGTATGTTATTCTCCTTCTCAAGAATCCATCAATCCAACCTTCTTCACACTTGGTAAATTTGTTTGCTGAGGACCCAAGGATGTACAGTGTCAAATGAGATAAAATTGGGACATGCAACACGTTCAATAATAATACATTTTGAAAAAATTGTGCAGCAGCAGGAGCGTAGCTCAGTGCTCTGACTTCATAGATGTAAACAAAATGGGGATTACCGTGGTGCAACACCTTGCTGTAGTAACATTTGGCAGTAAGAAAAAGAAACAAAAGCAAAGGATTTCACGAGCCTGGATGAGTCGGAGAAGCGGTCAATACAGAATTTATATTTTTCAGTGAGAAGTGGAGATGAGATTTTAAGTTTCTGGCGACAGTTGTAAGCTAACGTTAGCCTCAAGGGCTAGAATGTTTACTATTGCTTGGCAGCACTGTCGCCTACTCCGTGATGCTTCTCTTATTGGTTGTTTTGGTCCAGCTCTGAAAGTACCACTGTAATCATCCAGATTTTACATCGTTTACATCAAACATGCCTGTGACCAGTTCAGGAGGCTTATAAACTCACATTACAAGAAAATCTGTCCTGAGCAAGTTGCTACAAATTTTGTAGACTACACAGTGAATCAATTGGTTAAATAATAGGCAGATTAATCAGTAATTAAAATAATCGTTAGGTGTTGCCTTCCTCCCCATCAAGTCGTAAAGAGTTTTGTGTTATATTTTGGAGCTAGCAGCCAGTAGGTGTCTTTGAGAACCAGCTCAGAAGGTCTCTGCATAGTGCAACATTGCAGCTCAGAAGAACAAGAAAATAAAGATTAGTGGTTGTGTATATGTTGCTGTTGTTCAGTTTTAATTAGATTAATACTGGCTGCAGATTTGTTCACAGATCATTAAACATTTAGAGAATATCATTGTCATACTGGATCCTGGAGCCAAAAGGAGAAGCTTTGTCTGTCCTGTTGCCTGCCAGTAATCTATTCTCTATCTGTCTTTGTGTGTGTGCACCATAATGTATGTGTGTTTCTTTTGTTTCCTTACACACCAGGATGAGGAGGCGATACCTGTGGAGTTGAGAAATTTGCCAGAGTACAAAGAGCTTTTAGAGCTGAAGCGTCTGAAAAAACAGACGCTCCAGGAGATCCGGGAGGACAAGGTTGGGATGCGGCACGTCGGCTTCAAGGTGAGGACACACTGTAGTACAACAAACTGACTACATTACAGTTACTTATACATGAGCCCTCAGTGTGTGTGTTAGGGGTAATGAAATCACATGCAAGTCAAAGGGATTACCCTTTAATTTGGTCAACCAAGGTTTATGTCCAGTTTACATGCTATATGCCAATTTTAAGAGAGTGAGTTGCATGATCACTCTATACAAGAGCAGATAACAACACAGGCGAGTGGGAAATAATCAAAATCTTGCTATAGCAACTGAAATAAACGGCTAAATCATTGAACATTTTTATTTGTTATAATTTAAAGCTTGAAATTGGCAGTTTGACTAACATTTTGTTATTAATACTGAAGTACTTCACATTGTTAGTGTAGTATTACTTTAACTGGATTCCTACCTTGTATGTGAGGTATTCTATATGTTGTTTGTTAGTATGTTATTCTAAGAAATCAGTGTTTGCTGATGATGATTATTAATCAGTTTGTCAAAGAAAGTTTTAATGCTCCAAAATTATATTCTGAAGATGTTTGTGTTTGTGTGTGTGTGTATGTGTTTTATGCAGTGTGATGTCTGTGGCATGGAGCCCATCCAGGGAGTGCGATGGCACTGTCAGGACTGTCCGCCCGACAACTCTGTCGATTTCTGCTCCAACTGCTCCGACTGGTGAGATCCTCCACCTCTGTCATGACACTAAATAACCACATAGGGAACTGATAGTTTGACATACATTTGACAAATGGATGATATAAATTATAAGACAATATATTTCTTTATTTTTGAGAACGACCAATGTGCATCAATCAACATTCAAACAAATGTAAATACACCTGAGCTAGCTGTACGGCTAATTTCAGTTCCTGTGACTCCTGAAATTGACATAATTGTTTTTCGAGAGAAGACAAATCATTCTGTTTGAGTGTTTGAAACAAAGTTGAGATTACTCACGATTGTGCAGCAGGGGTACAGAGTGAAGGTTTGCTCCTCACAACTGATCAGTGCAGAAACCATCTTGTAGAGAGAACTTTTACCAGACAACAAATAAGTTTAATATTGACCCGTTATCAAGTTAGCTATAGAGGTGATGCTAGGTAGTGACAGCTGGTATGACCTTCTGTCAGTGAGGTTAACATTCAGATGTGTGAGGGTAAAGATTAGAAGCTGTTACCTGAATGATTTACTAATTAGAAAGAGGGGCGATATAGCTGATGGTGAGTTGAACAAATCCTTATATTTTGCATATCTCAATGTTTAAACTCAGTTTGATTTTGGGCAAATAGTTTCTCACATCCACACACTGTTGTATGCACGGATGCAGCTTGAACTGTAGAGCCTGGCTGTGGTAAATGAGGGAAGCGCTGCAACACCAGCAGGCTGAGGTGGGCAAAACACAGAAAACAATAAAGAAAGAAAAGATCTGCATGTTGTCGGGTCAGATTAACAAATGAACAAATCTATATCTATACTGCAATATAGTCTTGTTCCCTTGAGTTGTATATTAAAACGTGTGCTCTGTGGTTTTTATAGAGGTATAGATAGAAAGACATTGTAAAGTTAGCAGGTATTGAACACACAGCACAGTTTAAGTGAAATCATTTAGCTGCTCATTTTTGTGACATCTATTATATCTTATTTTACAACAGGGTTATCAGACTAACCGTTCCCCACCAGACAGTTGCACTCACATATTTTTTCTTTTTCCCAGCTTGTTCAAGACCGAGACCCACAAGCCTAACCATCGTTTGGAACCCGTGCACCAGTCTGACACCTTTCTGGACAGGGACTACTGCCTGCCGCAGAGCACAGGCTACAACTACCTGGACCCTAACTACTTTCCAGCCAACAGATGACAGGGTCCCAGGCGCCTCTAGCTCCAGGCTCTCTCCACATATCCCACAGGCCACTCTGTGCATGGCTCCATCCTCCAAGTCTAAGATAACCGCTTAACCCGCCGCCAGGCAGGAAGGCCAGCCGGCAGGCAGTCAGCCAGGGGCCTCAGAGCAGACCATGGTGCTGCTGGTGGGGGGGTGCTGTTGGTAAACTGGCCTCCCTGACTCAAGCAAAGGGGCCGCCACGTTGGTTCCTCAGAACAAGGGGGGCCCCGCTCCACCTCAGCCAGGTTAATCAATGGATCTGTGATTTGAAACGATACACTATTTTTAAAAAAACAAACAAAACAAACAGAAGGCACGCTGACATTCCCGAGCTCTGTGACTCCAGGAGGGCTGTCCCTTTCCCCCTCTCCCCCTCATCGCCCTCCAGTTACCTCCCTGTGCTGCTTCGAAACTGGAGAATTGACCAGCGGTCTGGTGAAGCGCCACCTAATGGAGATTGTGTGGTCATAGTGGACTGTGAAGTCATCAACTGAGATACACATAGGTGGCTTGTATGTGTGTATGTGGTCTCCGTGTTATGCAAGAGTGAAAAACGTTCTAGCTAGGTATCCGTAGATTGAGTATTTATGAGTCGCAGCTTCCTCAGCGGGAGTTGCGGCCGCTGCGAGAGAATTTAGGCGGCGTGGAACTTGATGTCGAGGTCGGCGTGTTTTCAGCTGCAGACTGTAGGAAGTTCTGCCGATCCACATGACGTTCTGCAAACAGACCTGTACTTTTAAACGGACCGGCACCATGTTTTCAGCGTGGTGCCTGTCCTACCACTGTCACAAAACGCTGCTCTCTACACCCCCCCCCCCCCCCCCCAAACACACAGACAGATACACACTTTGATCTGTATTTCCTTTCCCTTTGCTCTCTCCACTAAAACATGTCTAACAAGGAAGCACTACAGCACGGAGAGCAAATGATTTTGAAGGCAGGTGAATGGGAACGAATGGAAAGTCACACAGGACTGTGTTTTTGTTTTCATCTTTTTTCTCCTTCCCTGATGTGTGCCGTTGTTGATCATGTTGAGTGTACAAGTATATGGTGAAAAGTAGCCAGCGCTAGTTGCTGTGTGCCATTTTAAAAAGAGAAATTCGTTTTTTGGGGGGGGGTGGATTCCACCTCTGAACCCGGCCACAAGTTCTCCCTTCCTGTTGGGCGCCATCGACCCACATTGTCCTTACAATATTGATCCAGTCATCATGCCTCTAGATCTTCTTTAATTTTGCAGTACACTTTAAAAGGTCCATTTAAAAGATTGTATTTTTATTAATCTATTTAAAAAAAAAAAATTGAGGCAGAGGTTGGTGCCTCCACAGTGGAACAACCCACACAATTTTATACACATAGATTTTGTTGTGCTTGAGTAGACACCATTTTGTATGGTTTTCGTCTCCTTCCCTCACCCCCTTTGCCCTGCTTCAATATCTGTGTATAACAGTCTGTTCTTATGTAAAAAAAAAATAATAATGTAAAAAAAAAAATGCTAGAGGAGAATCGTGGAAATAAAAGTATGTGAAAATAGTGTTTCTACACCTGTGGTTCCTGTTTTATTATTAATCACAAAGCTCTCTCAAAGTTCAGTATTTAGAGCTGTACTGATTTGTTAATTTATTTCAGCAAAGGTGTAGGTGAACATGTCTGGTTTCACTTTCTCTGAGGATTTTTTTGGGCTGGTATCATTTCAATTTGGATGTCTCATTTTTAGACCGCTGGTCAGACAGACAGTTGAAGACATTATCTTAAACTTTAGGAAACTGATGGTCATATTTACAATTTGCTTTAATTGACTAGATTGGTTGCAGCCCCAGCACAGTTGTGACTTAACACATTTTGTTAGTTTGAACAAGAAATGATCGATTGATTGATGTTTTTATATGGAATCATTGTGTTCATCAAGACTAACAACAAGAGCTGCTGTTAAAATGTTTGGATATTTTATTTGATGGTGACGGTTACCTGAAACTCAAGTTGTTGATACATTTTCAAATTAACATTCACACTATGATCACTGTTTAGATGGATGGATGGATAGATGGAATTACTTTAATGATCCCAGACAGGAAAATTATTTTGTTACAGCAGTAGTGGGTCAAGTTAAAAGGTTAAAAGCAAAATTGTATAGAAATTTGTAATTTGTACAAATTTGCACCCTCACAGTTACTGAGTGCAACAACACTAGTAAATACAAACACCAGGTTTCAGACAAGCTAACAGTAGCTACAGTAAACTGTTCCTTTGGCAACAGCTAAAGCTGCTGTGGTCACATAGTGGAAAGAAAAGCAATCATGATGCACGGTTGGACCGAAGGACTCCATTCTCCCTATTACAAGACAGTGTGCAGTCACAATGATTTTGAATCTGTTATTTTAAGGTAACAGTGTTACTCTAGGTGACCTTGCTGCAATTTTAATGAGCGCCATGACCGTCCTTTTCAAGAAATGACCTATGACAAGTTTTAGAGCTAACACACCTGTCAGTATGACATTTTCTGTAGCTGTAATTGTTCCCCATAACTAAGAAAAAAAAAATAATACACACACAAAGAATTATTTTCCTGGAATGTCAGACTGGTTAGAAGAGCCAGAGTGTATGGCTTTGTAGATATTATTGGCTGATACTGGCCTATCAAAGATCGCATTGATACATGATATTTGCCAATATGGAATGTTTTTGTTTTTATAGGTTAGAAGGCAGAAAAAGATGCTTGAGGTCATTATTATTATTACGACATTCCCAGTGAAGTTGACTGTTTCAGGACCTTGACATATTTGTTAAAACTGTAAAATATCCACCTTTGTTCCAGATCTTTGTCACAATCTTTGCTAAAAT
This sequence comes from Sparus aurata, assembly GCF_900880675.1. Classification (NCBI taxonomy): domain Eukaryota; kingdom Metazoa; phylum Chordata; class Actinopteri; order Spariformes; family Sparidae; genus Sparus; species Sparus aurata. The sequence goes on along the minus strand of NC_044207.1, from coordinate 15,116,341 downwards.
ACTGTGAATATCGGCTGATACATCAATATTGGAGCTTTTTTCTCTCTAAAGACAGGAGCAATGTTGGCCCCCAAAAATCCAGTGCTACTGCTTACCTTTAACTACCAAAGTATCTTAATGACCAACAGCTCACTTATCAACTTTTCTTTCCGATAAAAAAAGACTGGAATTCTGTTTTTTGGTGCTTCTGTGAAATGGCGTTAAGTCTAAAAAGAAAAGAAAACCTTGTGTTGCAGTTCTGATGTGAGTTGAACATGTACTTTATTTCAAATAGTGCTGAAAAAGAAAAGATGATGGTTTAGAGACCAGGTGAGAAGAAGTTCTCTTTCCATAAGTGCTCCTAACAGTTGACCTTTTTTTGCTGTTCGCTTCAGACACTTGCTGACGGTTCATGTGCTGCAGTTAAAGGTCGTTTCGTTTGATCCACATCTCGTATCAGCTGAAAGGTGCACACACCCAGATTTTGTTCTCCTGCATTGTAAACGGGATGCTAAAAGCAACCTTTTTCTTGTGATCTTCTCACCAGCAGATGGGGCTGTCAGATCAGCTGTGACCATCTCCTGTCCTCACACACACACACACACACACACACACACACAAAACACCAAAGCACACACTCGGAAATCCTTCATTTAGCAAATGCACTGGCTTTATTGAATGTTAAATACCAGACTCAAACAAGCACCTGTACGATGAGCTTGAAAACATACAAATGCGATAATCTTTAATACTCTTGTCTGCTTTTTTTATTCAATGCAGTTCAAGTTAAGCTTGATTGTGATTCTTGCATGCTTGTCACAATGAAAAAACACGATGCTGTGCCTGAGAGCATGAGCACACACACACACACACACTGACATTTCCACTTTCGAGCATGGCGGGAGCCCTCTCTCAGCTCCTCTGGGTTTTGGGGGGTGGTGGGGGAATGGAAGGAGGGACTTCACATTCAACTAGAAACATGCTCTCAGTCACAGCAGGGGAATGCTTTTTTCTCAGTACAGTTATCTGACCCGGTCCGGCAGCTGGCAGCATATATTGAGGTCAATGCGAGAGAGGGAGCGAGAAGAGAGACAATGCGAGTAGGTGAAGCAGAACGTGACAACCAGACGCTTCATCAGTGTCAAAGTAGCAGAAGGAGGTTTTCACTGATTTGCTGTTTTAGGGGACATGCATACCACTGGAGCTCAACGATGGAGTTCTGCTGCAGGTGTGTGTGTGTGTGTGTGTGTGGGGGGGGGGGAGAACGTGGGTGAGTCTCTGTAGAGAGAGAGAAGGTCTCCACACGCGGACCTCGCGGACGGCAGAGTTTAGGGGGCGGGAGGAGATGGAGATCAGAAGGTCTCCATCACCTGGCATATCTGGGCGAACACTTCTTCCGGCGTCCTCTCGGCGTCGATCTGCGGACAGGGAGACACGGCGAAGCCTTTCAGAAAACATCAGCGTCTCAGCGTGCAGTCGAGGACATCAGTCTGCTGCAGTGCTGCCTCACAGCAGACTGATGACCTCCATATCTGCTGTGGCATTTAAACTCTCTCTGTCTGTCTCTCTCTCTCTCACACACACACACACACTCAGCACCTGATGTGGCATTTAAATGTTTAAACAGCCCAGTTCAACCCCAAACAGAAACTCTTTGATTATCTGCTGACCCCTCATGTCAGAGGAAACAGTTTAAAGGCATCAAAGACACACAGCGAGCTCTCTCTACACCGTGCTCCTAAATGATCTGCACATGCACATTCATTACAGTGTGAATCGAAAATAAAACGTACCATGTGCAGAAGCCTTTTGCCTTCGTAATGAGATGCCACCGCCTGGCTGTCGCTGCAGAAGCTCTCGACCCTCCTGTGCAGGACGTCGTCTCTGTCTGAGCCGGGGTGGAAGGTGGAGGTGGAGGTGGAGATGGATCTGCCACGGCACTGCAGGCGACTGGACATGATATCGGCCGAGCAGCTCATCAGGAGCACCGCGCTGGGCTCCCCCACCTGACGCGCAGGTAAGAGGAGGGGGAAAGTCAGCAACAGAGGCTACATCTTTCCCTCCTACTGTACGTCACCGTGCCGTTTTATCGGCGTCCATCAGAAAGTGACATTTTGCCTCCATTTGTTGCTGTTTGTGCGAAGCTCATCATTGTCACGGTGAACACGTCACTTCTGTTTGTCATGAATCCCCATTTCCCACCACTATGTCCATCATTTTTCTCCTGTGTTACTACATGAGTCATATCTAATTACAATTCCACTCTGATGTCAGTTCTGCTCGTTACACGTTTCAAAATCAAACAAGTTGAGTTTCGTTTGTCTCTGTGCTTTTTCCCCGATTTTAACGCTTTTCTGAGCACGTGTCTGCCGTCTGGCCTCAACTAACAGTTACTGTCATCTCGATTAATCTGTCTGTGGGTTCCTCGGTGGATTGATTAGATTCTTGGTGTGTAAAATGTCAGAAAATGTCAATCAGGGTCTAAAAATGTCTTGTTTTGTCAAATTTAAAGGGGCACCATGTAGTTTTGGAGAAGAAATACAATATTAGTGAGGTAAAAACACAAACTCAGGAATATTTATTTTTCTGCCATAACTGAATAAACAAGCTGTTCTCAGAGGAAAATAAGGTCCAAAGAACACTGTTTGAAGCTAGAAAGTTGGCAGGGTCCGCCACATGTAAACAAAGTAAAACAGTATGAAGCTGTCTCGTCCTTTCAGGTCAGTTTGTTTATTCAGTATATTCATTTGTGAAAACAAAGAGAGTTTGTTTATTTAGTTTATTAAGGCATCAACTCTTCCAACTGCTTTCCCAAAACTACACAGTGTACCTTTAAGAAGCTGGAATCAGAGAATTTTCTTTTTTCTTTTCTTTGAAAATGACTTCAACTAATTCATCATTCATCGAAACAGTTGCAGATCGACAGTCAGCTGTTGAACAGCCAACAGTCTGGCGCTCTCACCTTGGCCTCGTACTCCTCCGCCCCTCGCAGGTCTCTGGGGAAGCCGCTGACCACCACACCTTTCCCCTGCCGCACTGACGACGCCACCGCCTCACACAGCAGCTCCAGAAGTGAGTCCTGGAGATTAAAACACACACACACACACACACACACACACACACACACACAGCACAAGCATTAACTATCATATAAACCACATTTGATGCTTCATGTGCGAATGGACTCAGACAGCCTTAAGAAGCAGTGATATGGAAGTGTTCACGTGTGAGGCCCGGGGGCTCCTCCAGGGGGCCCTAAAGATTCAGATTGAAAAAGGAAAGCACGAACAAACTTAACTTCTGGTGAATGTGCAGAATCCTCTTCAAACATGCACAGACAGCTGCAAATGACTGATTTGATCATTCACAGTAGTCACTTTCATTATGACTTACTCGCTTAAATGTCAATCAATCTTCCGCACCAACAGTAAAACTGTTCACAAGCGTGCAGGTTCTGGGGTTTTGGGTAAAGTATCTGCTACATGTGCGTGTTACCAGAGACACATGATGGGTAATGAGTTTTAGGAATGAATGAGCAGCTAATTATTTCCTCTACAGAACCCTCTTGCGTGTTAATCAAGCATGCAGATAGGTACCCACTCATATACGATCATTCACCGAGCATAAATTATTAGGGTAAATTATTATCAATTAGGGTCGACCAGATATTAAAAAACACTTCTCAGTCCTCATCAGCGGCACAAACTGCAGCCCCCAGAATGACCGTAAAGCTGCATCAACGCGTCTCCGAAACAGCTCAGTCAAACTCTGAATATTAGAACAATCACGGAGGGAGGACTGTTTTATTACACTGCAGCAGCTTTAGCCCACACCACCTCGTAATCTGGCAACTGAGGACAGGAAACATGGGGAGAGACGGAGGAGGGATTGGTTGACTGTTGTAACAAAGCCAAACGGGACGTTGATCGGATATCTATCTGGGCAGCTATCCTGTGTGGCGGTGTCAAAGAGTTGAGCCTGCCAACTCTGCAGGCGTTTCACTCCACTCATCTACTCCAGCGGATGCTTCTAAACTGTCTGACCGAGCCCAAAACTAGACATTCTGATTCTGGCCACTTTCATCAAAAGGTCAACTGCGAGATGCTCCGATCGATAAGCCCCATGACCACCATTGATTTTCGATTGGCGTCGCTCAAGTTAAGCCCTTTTACTGACTTTTTAAAGTATTTTCGTTTGACGTCGATCTCGGCCTTCTAAAGACAAACCCACAGGAGAAGAGAGGAGAAGAAGAAGGAGGGAAATGGTTGCACTTGTTTACGTTTTGAGACGATGCGACCCTATTATTCATGACCAATCCCTCAACCCGGGCTGAGACCCTGAGGCGCGAGAGATCCGTCAAATCATACGGAGCATCCGCCCACAGGAAAATAAGCAACCGGCGTACACATGAAATATTAAAGGCTTTTGGCATCAGCTCAAATTATGAAGGTGAGAGTGAATCCATTCCTCTGCAAACTCCTTTTCCCTGTCTGTGGTGGAAGAAAGTACATTTCCAAAAGGCTAAAAATACTCCATTACAAAATTAAAATGCATTTAAAATCCCACTCTAGAAATATCATCAACCAAATGCACTGAAAGGATCAAAAGTAAAAGTACTGCTAATAGAGCTTGTCGAGGCGAAAGTAGTTTTAACTACTTCATATTATGTTAAGCACAGTAAAGTTTATCCAGTATCCAAAGGTTTATGATATACATGTGAAGATAAATATGATTTCATGTGGTTGGAAAGAAGATGAATACGTTTCTCATACACAGCTTTTGGAGGGTTTTATTTCCTCGAGCCCCAAATATTAATAAATAAATAAATACATACGTACATATTATTGGGTAAATGTCTCAAATGGCCCAGACATTTGTTTTCTTCTTAAGCCCTACATTGTTTTCTATAAACAAATGTTTTTGGTTTACATACAAAATGTTTTTATTTTTATTTTTATGGAAGATCTTAGTCTGAATATGTTACTGCAACTTTCAGATAAATGTAGTGCAGTAAAGAGTAGAATATTTGCTTCGAAATGAAGTATAGATTAGTATTTAAAGGGTCCCATAAAATGAAACTAGTCGACTGTGACACGTATGCTGGGTAAGTGGCGCTTGGCAGAACACCTTGCTGTTCTCTAAAAGGGTTAGAGCAGCCACACGTGAGGTCTAAAGACTCTATTTTCCCTATTTTTTCAACAGGTAAAGGCAGTATTTTCCCGTGTGCTCTCTCTCTTTTTCTATCCCTCCTATTCTCTCGCTCTTTCAAGGAGGGTAAAGGAATATTTCATGCCATCTTTGTTATCTGAATGTCTCCCAAAGTCACAGTAACCGGTAAAAAAAATGAAAAGTAGTTGGGTTTGAACATCGGGATAATATAATTACACAACTCATCAAGATACATGACAAAGATCTGGTCGTTTTTTGACATCTGAATGCAGAAATGTTACATATGATATCTTTAAATCAACAGTACAGAAGCGTTTTTACGACTCTATTTTTGTAATATGTTGTTCTGTAAACCTGCCGGGGTTAACTTCAGTAATCCCAGCAGGGGATTATTCACTCCCTATCACTGTTTCTCTCTCTCCATAACTAACTCTCTCACACATCATACAAATAAGCAGTGACGATGTCGGCGAACACATGGGACATGACCTCAATGTGCTGTAAGGAGCTTAGACAGCCGAGCTTTAGCTTTCCTCCACTGAGACGACAGGAAGTTAGAAATCTGCGCTTGGGGTCTTTATGTTGCCTTTTCAAATCTGTTCAATGGATCCGTTTTTTTTTTTCGCACTCACTTAATGCGGTGTCTAGACAGTCAGATGGAATTTAGTTGGTGAGACTCAAACATGCAAAAAATACATTTAGGAAAAACAATCTGTTCATATTTATTTCCAGAAACAGTATCCAGATTTTTGTAAATCAAATTTTGTCTTTTGAAGTGTAAAAAATCCTGATTAAGGGGCAACCCTCATAACAAATATGAGTGATCTCATGAATCCAGCTGCTACAGTGCAGTCGTTTTGGGCACACTCACGTTTTTTCTTCTTCTCGAGACTGCAGTTGAGTTGCCAGAGATTCGTGGTCTTGGTAACTTATAGATCAGCTCAGGAAAAGTGTGCAGAGAAAGAACCTGAGTAACAACCGCTGTCAGAGCGGCCTCGCAAAGGCATTAAATCATCTGTGACTTTTATTTACCTTTCCTGCGGACTAGGGAACTGAAGCAGTGACAGTTTTCTTTTTTTCTTATTATAGAGAGGATAAAGAAATCCAGCAGAAGCCTCTAGAGGAGTAATACATCACACAGTCCTTCTCTGGCTCCAGGATTACGTTTTTTTAGTCCGAGTAGCAGAAATGTGTTGACACTGTCTCTGCTCGGCTCCGCAGCCAAACAGGCAGCAGAAGACAGGACACAGCGCAAATGACTCAAACTGACCAGAAAATGATGGTCGCATTGGGGGGCTTGCGACGCATGTGTAAATGTGAAAAAAAAAGCGGCAGAGATTCAGATCTCTGGCTTTTTGATCAGCAGTTCTCTCACATAAATGTATCTTTCAGAAAGGTTAAATCATTTACCACAAATTGTGGCACTGCAGTTTTCAGCGAATGTTCCACATACAGGAGTTAACTGTGCTTTTGTAGGGGACTATTTTCAGCGGCGGATTCAGTCACATTCGGAGCTCTAGTGAGTGTTTCTGGCAGCAGAATGGTGTGTGTGGGATTGAAAATAAACAACATTGGTCACGTTCAAGATATTGAAGGAACATGTCACCAAGCAGCAGCGTGGATCAGTGACGTGTTCTTTTAATGGAAGCAAAGGTGTAGGTTTGATTTTGACGTTGGTGGGGACATAGCCAGACAACCAGGCAAGATTGCGGCAGCACCCTAATGAAATAACACATGATGCCAGCCTGACATTAACTTTGTACGATGCATTACCTACTGTACATAAGCAGGCAAACATATGCAGTAAAATATTTAGTATAGCACCATGTCAAATTTACCTGTAGCCCTGAATCTTCACTATATGAGCTACAGCCTGGCCTATGAGCCGTGACACAGCATGACTCAGATCTCGAAGAAGATTAGTAGTATTCACTAGGCCTACTTTTAATATTACAACTAGCTAACACTTCAAATTAAATTAACCACCATGTCCTTATTCAAGTTCACCTGCTGCTGTGACCCTGCCACTCCACTGCTGTCAGATAAAGAGGGCGGCTGCGTTGCGTCTTCTGTCACCTGACAAAGTAACGAATCAATCACCATTAAGAGTGAGAAAACGGTTGGAGACAATGTTTTGCTTTCATTAGCTGCAGCCTATGAGGGGGGACTATCTTCCTCATGTGACTTACACTTTGTTTGGTGAAATAGCTTCTAATGTCTTCCACCTTTCTTTTGCCCGACATCCTCGGACATGTGTTGCACGGGAACAGTGTCGACCTCCTCTCGTCAACACCGGCAAAGCCTGCAAGCAAAACAACCTGGACAGCCTACAGGGAGCTGAGCCAATAGAAAAACAGACCTGTCTCAAAGACTTTTTGGGAAGCGGTGCTGAAGTGGGAAAGGATTTAACCCTTTGTGTGCCGCATGAGGCGCATTTCTTTTCCTTCAACCTTGATATTGGTGTGGACATTTCAGCCATCGTTTGAGATCGATTCATCGCTGGTTTTGGTCTCTTCACAAGTTTTGTTGACAATAAGAAATAGATAATATTTGCCAACTTACTCTCGAGGTGATAATTGTGGCTCTAGTGTTTGAGGGCTGCCGTGACTTGTTGAACATAAAGAACGTGGATCAATAAATCCTTCTTGGACAGACAAAAGGCAAAAAAAATCCAGACAACAGTTAGTCGGGCGGAGTGTATAAACAGGCTGCCAGGATAAATATTCTTTTTAAATCCGTTACATGTGCAGTCCAATCAATATTTGTGACTCACTCTGGCCGAAAGACGCTTAGGAGAGCAAACAACACACAATTGTGAAGCAGGAGTGTGACAGGTGGCTCTTGTGTTTTGACGTGAGATGTCAGACTCTTACACCGCGCAGGTCAATTAAAAGTCTCCCAGACAGCCACAGGTTTGTTACTGAGGATCACCCCTTCCAGGTCCCCACAGAAGAGCTCAGGCTCAGACACCACTTGGAGGCGCCTCGAACTGCCTTGATTTGATTTGATTTCCCACAGTTACGATACTGATATGCTCATGCCAACATAGTTTGTCGCAACACCTCCCTAGATATACCATATTTTAGTTTTTTGTTCATTTACCTGAGATCTGATGCTCCATTATGTGTTTGTTATGAGGTGATCAGATGTCCTACAGAATCCTTAATTGGGACTTTGATTGTTTGAAACCTCCGCCTGCCGAACGCTCGCCAAGAGTGTTTCCGCCCGAAATACCAATGTTAGTACGTCACCTTACCATTATACCAAGCTCAAAGTGCAGCTGTACAGTCAATAGTCTAGGTGTACATTTTGACCTCCTCTGACACCACATGAGGAGTCAGAGCCCAACCATTAGGAGTTATCCCTCGAGGGACTGTGAATGTCTGCAGGTATTCTCACGGGAATCTATTAGTCGTTGAGATAATTGACTGTGGACTCAGAGACTGATGGTGCCATCCCAGGAGCTGCACTGTCAATGTGCTGAAAATGTACAATTATGATAATGAATGCTGTACACAGCAGACTCAACTGTGTATAGCTGGATGCTAAATCCCATTACATTAATATTAAAATGTACTGTATTTCTGTCCCGATTATACATTTTTACTGTATAATCACTTCTCCTTCACTTGGATGTTTGACCTTCACTGTGCAGAATGATGTATGTGCAGAAGAAAGATTGACATTTGAAGGCTGTTTCTCCGTGCTTACATTAAATCTGATTGTGAGCAGGATTTAGATTAAAACCTTCAGTGCAGATACACTGAAACTAGTGAGCGCCATCTCGTTACATAGGAGTCGATAGTCTTAATAATCTGTAAGATAACTAGAAAAATGGCATTTTTTGACCTTTTTTGTGGAAATAAAATTATTATGTAAAAAAGAGTATTTCTAGTGCACTGACTCAAGTTATACTTAATATTTCAGTTTCATTCTACTCTGCGCTTCAGTTCAGAGGGACATTTGGAACTTTCTACTCCATCTCATATGTCTGACGGCTGGAGTAAATAATTACTTCACTGCTTAAGATTTTACAGACTATAAAATATTTGATACGTTTATGAAACCTTTGTTTGAGATTAAAGTACCTACAGTGTGCTCCAGCTCCATCAGCTGTAGCAATAAACATCTGTTATACTTCTTTTTTTTTTTACTGTTTACTATATGTTCTTGTGCATGTAAAAGATCTTCAAAGTTATATATTTCGAGTCTGCGCCAACAGAAGCTCGTCTCTACCACAGAAAACACCTCGTCAGTAGTTTCGCCTTTAATTCAGTGACTTTGTGACATCACGCTACATCACAGAGTCACACATTTGCATAGTTTATGCCTAGCCTCTAGTTTGGCATGTAAAAATGGATTTAGCACAGCTCCTCCGTTGTTGTCAGCGGTGCTGGCTCAGGCATGTGTGAAATGGCCAATCAGAGGAGACTAGGAATTCAGGAGGGGGGCCTTAAAGAGACAGGAGCTAAAGCAGTGTTTCAGACAGAGGGAGGCTACATTGCAATAACTGGACAGTATTAGACAACTGATGTGTTTTTTGAGCATTAAAGCATGTGAACCTATTCTTGTAGTAACTCAAAATAAAACTACAAAGGAGTATAATAGTTCTCCTTTGAAGTATCGGTGATGATAAGGATAATTTGATATAATAACTCTCTCATAGGAACCATTTGACTGAGTACTTTAACTTTATGTTTTAAATACACTTTACTGGTAGTACGTAAGTGTAATCATGAAAGCAGGACTTGCACTTAAACAGCGAAATTTTAGAGAGTAGAATTGCTACTTTTACTCAGGTAATTATGATAGGAGTAGTTTCCAACGATCAAAAAATGTCTGTTATTCTCAAAAAACACTTTGAGAATAACTGAGACAGAGAATTGCCATGTTAGTGTCTTGAACAGTCTGCTGGACTGAGGTCGACTTTCTACCCTGATGAATATGCTTATGTTGTCTCAGAAAATGTGTTTTCCTCTGAGAGTATTTGGAGTTGCAGATAGATTTACCTGGTTTACACACTCTGTCAGCAGCAGCTTCCAGCTCCAATATGGACTCAGACAGCCATGCAAGCTCTGCCTGGTACACTATGTGCAGATATGCAATCTCAGTAAAAAGCCATTTTGAGCACTCTTGACTGTATAATAATCAGCCGCAGCCCTCTCTCTTCTATTTGTTTCATTAGGCTGTCGGCAGAAAAACATGTTCTATAGCATCAGTATTTTCTCAGCATGAGAGCTGCCGTGTTTTCAGGACTTCTCTGCCTGCACTCCTTCCTGAACTTCTTCCCCTGTCTGTCTTGAAATATTAATTTGTAAGATCTTGTTTACGAAGGTATCATTTTGTTGGCTGAGCCTGCTGCACGGTGCGCACTGCTGTCATGTTGTTGCACCGATGCAGAAGAGATCACCTGCTAATCAGACAGCGTGGGTGGTTCTCTGACATCTTTATTGTTTGATTTCACGTACAAGCCAAATTACAATCACTGCACATTCTTAATCTCCCGTTATATACATTGCAAACGAACCCCTTCATGAATACCGCAATACAACAGAAATGATTGGCTAAATTTACTGCTTCTTAAATAAACTTACACATTTTTAAAAAAAAACTCTCTTGAGAACTATTGTCACCCTGCAAAAATACAAATTAAAAAATGTCTCGGAAGCGTACAATATATTTTCTTGGTGCTGTAAACTCGATTCCAGCTTAATTATTCGAAACTCCTACCTGACTGTTACGGTTGGAGCTATTCCACACTTAGGATGGACATTAAACTCTCTCAGTTAAATCATCAGGACCAAAGATGAAGAGATGTGTAAGAAAATGATGTTGTTCTATAATAATAAAAAAAAAAGTCGAGGCAACAAGACCTAACTACAACTCCCAGGGTGCATTTCAGCAGGAAAAAACCCAGAAAGTTTAAAATACTGTTGTGTTTGCCACAGCTGATAAATTCATTCATTGGAGTTCAGCAAGTGCAACGAAGAAATGTTTAAAACTAACTGCCACTGATTGACACTATCATTCTCCATAGCAATGCCAACCCTAGACTCATGGGTATTGTAGGATTTAGATCTGTCCACCGAAGTGACAGAAAGATTTTGATTTCTGGCTACGCCCGGTGTATCTGATTCTTAGCTACAGTGTCAAAGTTAGAAGCGTTGGGCCACAGACCAGGCTGCTGGTGTGTGTGTATGTGTGTGTGTGTTTGTATGGAGGGATGGGATTAAACAACGGCTATATTCAAAATGTGAAAACAGAACAGGAGCCATCGCCCTCCTCACGGCTCTTTAAATGCAGTTGGTTGCATCATTGATAGCAGAGTTAAAGAAGGACACTGACCTCTGGCAGCTGCTCTCCTCTCTCCAGGACGTCCCGCAGGTGACGGCCTCTGTCACTGTGAGACTGCAGCTCCGAACACAGCAGGTCACCGAGAGCGACGCGACGCAGGCCGAACCTCTCCTCCATCCGCTCACACTGCAGAGATTTCCCTGAGGCTGGACCACCTGGGAACATTTAGCACGCACGCACACACACACACACATACACACACACACACACACACACACACACACACACATGCACGCACACACACACAGGAGGAATGAGTCCATCCTCACTGACAAGTAATCACCAAGACAGAATACAAGTCAGGCGATGGTGATGAGGAGGGAAATTGAGAGGTGAGACAAGAGCATGAAAGAGGGAGGCAAGGGGAAATAGATGGTGTGTGTGTGTGTGTGTGTGTTCGTGTGTGTGTGTGTTTGCACATCGCAGGTATAATTCATTGCGGGGGGCTGAAGGGCAGGTTATTACAGTTGAGTATATCTTACACATGTTCTAGTACATTTATACTTGTGAGGTCCTGTCATTAATATAACACTGTCCCGCGCACCTCACCCAAAACTAATTAGTAATTATACTGAAATCATAGTGTAATTATGTACAGTAGGACTCTGGTTGAAATTAGGTTCTTTACAACGTAGATTGATCAGTATATAAAAAACGTGTATGGTAATTGTGTAGTAAGACACTAAGTGGCAGGGACTAAAGTCATGCAACCGAGATGTAGTCTGTTTATAGCCTGACATTAGCTTCTTACTTCTAGCGATTTAATTTACGCTTAGTAAATCACAAAAGTGGTATTCATCTGTAAAGATTAATGTAAATGTCATAAACTTGTGTTTGTCACAGAGATTATTCTTGTCAAAGTTAAAAATCCAATAAAAAAAATCCCAAGAGCTTTTTTGTCGATGTAACCAGGGCGACGCTAGCTTCCAGGTTAGCCTACAAAAACACATCATCCCCACAGCGCTCTACGGTGGTGACCTGTTCCAGTGGTTACTGTTTCTAAAGCTTCTCTCTGTTGATGTTCAAGTGCTGCTGGAACAGAGGAGGATGAAAATACTCTTATTTTTCCAACATCCACAGTTGAGCAATGAATAAGGATCAAATAATACCGATAAATACCTGTGACTACTGCAGAGTCATTTGACCTGGGAACGCATGCCAATTTGACCATTTCCCACTGAAGACAAAATCCAGATGTTAGCGGGGTTTTCGTCCAGTGCAAGAAGGATGAAGGACAAATTACTCTGCAGTTGCTGTCACCACCAGTTCTACAAGTGTCGCTCAATCAACAAGGACTGAAATCTTCAAGATCACTTCCTTTAACTGACTAATCAACAATGCAAATAATCATTACTTGCAGCACAAAAATGTGCAATTAGGTAATTTAACCTTAACTTGAGTGCAACCTAACCGTCAAACAGGCCTTTGACAATACAGGCCTTGGACAGAGCAGGAAGAAAAACACAGTTTCAATAATCACCCACCATGTTGTGATTCAGCTTTGGTCGATTTCCTTTAAAATATTCAAAACTATTTCAGCGGCCTCAGACGTGTGTCTGCTCCGCTGCTGTACCTGTGAGGTCTGTAGGTGTCTTGTGGCAGTTTAGCTGTATTACATGGCCATGCAGCTGTGTAATGCACTGGCAGGAAGTCGTGATCTATCATAACCAGCCTTGAGCCCAGTAATCAAACACAACGCTCACATTCATCAGTATTCTCCTCGAGTGTATGACCCTCCGACAGCATTCAGAAACAAATAACATTTCTTCTGAGAGCGCAGACAGATATGAGCTGGGCTCGGTTCGCCCGGGGACGACCGCAAACCGCCAGAGAAGGTCCATAAGTAATCGAGGAGAAGAGGGCGGTTAAGGATTCATTCATTCAGCACAGATTCATCGGACCCAAAAACACTGCACAGCCTCCTCCATGCCTGCTCGTTAGAAGTATTCCTCTGCGGCCTGACGCCTTTGTCAGGAAGCAAAATAATGATCCACCACTAAAAGCAAAAGCCCAGAGAAGCTTGTTAGTGTAGTTTGTAAGGTCAGACTCTGCTGTCTAAACTGGATCTGTGGGTTGAGACGGTTTTCTCTCCCTGAGACCATTTAAAGTTTAGATCATGTGTATTTTTGTCTTGTTTCTGTGCTGTTTTTGTGCTCAGTGTTAAATGTGCTAAATGCAGTTACTAACTAGGATTTTTTGGGGGGTTGCTCAGGACATGGGTGATCATTTCAGCTTCACTTCACATTTAGCTGAAAACTGCTGCTGGAACGAGATTGATGAGAACGGTTAGCATACTTTCCAACCCTCCCATTTTTCTCGGAAGACTCCCATTTTTTTTTATTATCCCCATCTCCTGGTTTCCTCCGGGGGTCACAATTCTCCCATATTTCTCACGATTCATGACAGATCCTTACGCTTTTTCCCGCTTTCAGCCATCTCGTTTTCAGGCATCTCGTCCTCCTCAGTGAGCGTGAGGCGGACAGAGAATCGGAGAGGAGAAAGAATATTCAAACAAATTTCAAAGGGGCCTGGAGAGAAGAAATTCCTGAGAGAAGACATGGGCTGCGAAATCTGCCACGTTGATTTTCCTGTCAATCTTGGGAGGTGTCGTGGACGGCAAGTATGACGGTGAGACTGAAGTGGAACATTAAGGTCGCATCAAACGTTTAACATGCGGATTTTGATGTGAGCTTCTGTATATATATATATATTTTCACTTCAAATGACCCCTTATCACATAACACATGGTTATATGATCCAATGTCAATAAAAGCTCCTGAAAAACCATACGCTCAAAGTCATTGCAAGGGTCATAAAATCATACAGAACCCCTTTATTTTGACCTTTTCCTTAAAGGGCGCAATTCGAGGTCATGACGTGACGTGGAAATGTTAACATGAAACCATTAGTCGAGCTTTATTTAGAGCATCTTCAAATTGTCATGAGCACTTTGAAAACCCGGGTTACAAAGTACTTCGTTACAAGGAACAACTGCCAGGACTAAATGATGTAGACTAAAACTGTCACGGTCTGATGTGGTGAGTACGAACAGTGACTTAACTGTGACTCATCACCCGGTGGAGAGGTGCGCCGCGTCAAGTGAATCCTGCCTGTGCGGCCATGTTCGTGTCACCTCATGGGATCGTTTTTTCGTTCCAGACACGGTGCTGACTTTGAAAACACTGTCTCAAGAGTCCCTGACACAGCATGAAATAAAAAGTTAATGTCCTCCTCGACCAACCCCGTCGCCTCCTCATCCAAACCCGCTCCACTGCTGCTGACGCTGCCAATCTGTCAGACACGGCTCTTTTTATCTGGTGGAGTAGAGCCCAGAGTCACTCGCTGCTCGTCTACCTGCTCTCTAAAATGTTGATGAGAGGCATCTTAAAGGGCTTAAGTGGTAATATGGAGAAGAAAAATAGCAGCTCATTTCGGGGCTCTGGAGTTACAGCTTAAAATCAGGGGCCTTAAAGTGGATCAAACTGCAGTCGAATGAAAACACTACAAAGTCATTTTGGCTGAGGCAGTGATTGTTGCCCAGCCTCCATGATATAATGTCAGCAGTGAAGGTTTCTGCAAACAACAGAAACGTTCCAGGTTGACATTTGTACCAAACGGGCCATATTACGCTCACATCACACGCTTATCAGCCACCCGCCGGAAGTTGGTGGCGTCGTTACAAGGCAGCAATGCTGCAAAACAGGCGAGCGAAGGTTGAGTCACACAGCTGGATATTTTCACGGACACTATAAGAGATTTCCAGATGTTTTTGTGGCACCAAAACTTGGTGTTTTTGATGCCTGATAGTCTGACTTTCATGGGGGGTCAGACTGCCTCCTTCCGTGAGCGCAGAAACGTTATGTTTTCCAAACCCTAACCGAGTGATTTTTGGTGCGTGTACCTCAACAGAGCACGAGCACGGAGCTGTGACAAAAGGGAAAAAGAAAATTCAACCTAAATAAGCATGAAGCTGCAGCATAAAGTAGCATCCATCTGCGGTTTTGCGTGAACGTACTCGGCTTAAATTTACTCTGGTGACTGAAGTTGCGGCAGTACTGAAAATCTTGTTGAAAAAAATGTCCCTAAATGTTGATGTAGGTGACTGCTTTTAACTGCTGAGTGCTTCTTCTCCACCGCCGTCACTTCCCAATTCTTTGAGGCATTTTAGTTCACAGTTTATTGCACAATTTGATGCAGGTTTCCGGGGTTGATGTCGTTAAACTTCCCCACCTGCCTCATTGTGCATGTTGCCAATCACCGAGCACTTGCTGAACGACACGTTATAACCAGTGATTGAATTAAAAGAAGTCTAAATGACGAGCTCTCGTTGACACCTCATAGTCACATTTCTGCTCTAAAACTGTTTTAATTAAATGGGTGAGTTCTAGGTGGTTTCACTTCATGTGGGTTTACCCGTCCAAGACCTGTAATAAGTGTCGGAAAATTTGGGAGCGGTGTTCTGCCGAGGTGGTTCAGAAAAACGAGGTGATGCTGCCTGAGGGAAATGCTAATGTGAGGCTTCCCTGCTGCCTGCGCTCTCAGCCGTTTCCCTTTTTCTCCCCGTTCACGTCTCTTCGTGCTCTCTTCCCAGCGCTCTCCCTCGAAAAAAACCCCCCAAAACATTTTAACCCTTTTAATCAGACTTGCATTTGAATCTTGAAAACCCTGCTGCTGGTGTGAAAAAAGTATTATTGTTTTATTGATGTTTCCGGATTGATGCAGTGACAATTTGGCACTTCGGTGGTTTCTGAAGTGTCAGAGGCAACCACTGCAGTTGAGTGTGAAGGGGGAAAAAAGCTGGTGTTATTCTGTATTTTTCCTATTGTGCCATGGGACAATACCATCAAATATGAATTAGTCCTTTTCTCAGTACTTTTTTGACTACCTTACATGGTCTGGTGCTCTCAGCCCGAGGTTGGTTCCCACAGGAGACAAGGCTCCTTTCAAACAGCTCAAAAAATTGTAAATGGACTGTATTTACACAGCACTTTTTCTAGTCTCAGCAACTGTTCCTAGCTTGACGACACAAGAAATGTGTTCAGCCGTTCACACAAACATTCCTACACTGGTGGCAGAGGTTACAATGCAAGGCGCCACCTGCTCATCAGGAACGATGACCATTCATACACGGTCACACACTGACGGGAGAGCCACCGGAACAATTTGGGGTTCAGTGTCTTCCTCTTGGACACCTCGACGTGTAAGCTGCAGGGGCCGGGAATTGAACCTTTAGATTGGTGGACACCCGCTCTACAGCCTGAGCCACAAATATTTTGTTTTTTTGTTTTTTTAAAGGCTCAGTAATTTACTGAAACACCAGGCCACCTGACTCAAACAGGAGTAAACACACAGTTTATCAGGAACTAGTTTCAGCAGTGGATTAATGCCCATTTTGAGTCAGCAGGTCGGACGCAAGCTGACGTGAAGCCGACTGTGCTGATAATAATGAAGACAAATGTAACGCCATATCAATCTAAATAATAAATGTGGCAAATTTCGTTTCTGCAAAAACCAAAGATCAGTTCCAACTTTACTTTGCTGGAAGTTTGTTTTTCTACTTCTCTATGGTCACAACTCTGTGCTTATGCTCGGCTTAGGCACAAAAAAACGCTCGATTACGGTTGGACAAACATCTTTTTCTGGCATCAAAAGAACTCTTTCGGCTGGTAATTCTCACGAGGTCTCCTCAAAAATATCCAGTGGTCTCACGCTAACAAATGTTGATTGGCAACTCCACGGCCACCCCCTCCACCTCCTGATATGAAAGACAGTTAATAAAGATGAAATGATAGAATTCTATGGAAATGTTGTTAGGGTACGTAGCCTATGACATGTTCAAATACTAATGTATCGGTGGTTTGCAGAAGCACAGTGACTGTGGGCTGACAGCAAGGCTCATTTATGTGTTTGTGGAAAGCCGATGAGCTCTACGGCACAGAGTAGTAACACATCAGGCACTGGATACACAGACAGTAGCCTTATAGTAGGATTCATTAATGTTTTGGTCTTATCAGGAAATTGACAACAGTAAAAACAGTAACAGTAAATGTGTTTATATTATATTACATTATATTGATAATGCATCATTGGGTCTCTGCAGAAACCAGAGCTCGATTCCCAGACTACAGTTTGTCACTCAGAAATGATGTATTCTGACATCAGTAAAGAACAGCCTCAAAAGTCCTCAGATGCTTCAACTTAGAAAATGTTGACAGTGGAAAAGCAAACTCTCTTCAAAGCAGAATCAGTCATCCCTACAGAATCCAGGCCTGAATCAATGCAGCCCTCGCTCGCTGCCATTTCAAAGAGCATTTTTGCATTTTCCCTTTTATGTTTATTCCGCTGCCAGAGATAATGAGTAACGTCGGAAACTGACGACAATGATGACAAAAATGAAGTATCTCAGTGAGTGGAGGCGAGAGCACTGCCTTGTCTGCAGCCCATTTGTCGTTTGGACTGATTCATTTTTTTTCTACATAAAAAGTATTATCTGCTATCTGTGAGGGAAAAGCATTGTGTAACAGGAAATGATGCATAAATCAAATTACTCGAAAGATCTTTATTTCCACTAAGGTTCTCTGCCCTCTCTTCCATGTTTCATTCCTGTCACCCGCTCCAGCTCCATCGAGCACAATCCATCTGTCACTTTGGCTCTTACTGAGGACAACGCTGTGACAGAGCTGTTCAGACATGGTGGGATGGTTTTGGTCTCTTAAATCCAAGCTACAACCTACCCGAGCGTCAGTAGAGAAACTAGAAGTAGAGCGGAGCGCAGACAACTGCCAATGCTCAAAAAGCAGTGCACAAAGTTAGCTGCTAGCTGTTCACCAAGGATGAGCATTTAGCAGCTAAAGAGCCAGAAATAAAAAAAAAAAACAGAGCGGGAGGAGGAGTGGATACCAGCCCCAAAAAATAAATAACTCTGCTCTCCCTCCACACCTGCCTACAGTGAGCCCAGCCATGTCTCCCTATCGGCCCGTCAGCTCCTTCCCCTGCTCATTACCCTCACCTGTGTTTCCCCGCCCGTCTCCACCTGCACCTCATTCCCTCGTTAGTTTGGTTAGTATTCAAGTCCAGTGTTTCTCTTTACCAGTTTTTACTTTACTCTTTCAATTTTATGCTACTCTATTCCTGTACTGCACTACAATTCCGAGGGAGTTGTTGTACTTTTTAATTCCACTACATTCATCAAACAGATTTAGTGATGAGCTTTAGTTATTTATAATTTAACACATGGCTGGGCTAGTTGTCCTTGTTATCTCTCAGAGGACTCTTGAGTTGAAATGTTCAAATACCAAAGAGATCCAATGATCCAATGTTAAAAAAAAAAGAAAAAAGTCCCAAAAATTAACAGAAATGTACTCAGCAGAACTTTTCTTTTGCTCTTTCCTCTTGTATCCATCATCTGACGTCCCCTCAAATATATCTGGTGACCCCTTAGTGGGGTGGCTGACTAACTTTTAGTCAAACATCTGTGCATTTCACTGTGCAGTTGGAACTTTTCTCCATTCATCTGCCCCTTCTGAGAGAAAGCTCCCGATCTAACTCAGTGTCTCTTTCTCCAATATTCAGACAAACTATTAATACAGATCAGAGTGGAATTTGTCATGTTGGTTTTGTACACTAATACACATAACCGTGTCAACGAGAGCACTGATTCGATGATCTTAATGGCCTGTCGTGAGGATTTTCACCATGGTGGTGAGGAAAACAGTGGTTCATGGAGACTCAGTGTCTCAGATCTCTCATTAACATTTATGTCTCCGTCCTGTCTGCCATTAGCAGACTGAACCACGCCGCCTCACAGCATACTAATTGATCACATAAACACCCTTAATTCTGCCTCCCAAGGATGGAAGTAACGTAGAACATTAACTCATCTGCTGCACAGTGTAGAAGCACATGTGTTTTATGAGTCAATTCACTTTTGTTTTTTACTTTTATTTTAATGTAAACCCATAAACAAAATGGCAACTAAAGCTAGCTAGCACTGCATTTATCTGATAGCGTTTTTGTAGTTGTATGTTTGTATCAAAGGTGCAATATGTAAGAATCTCGGTTCAAAGATTTGCACAAATTGGAAGAAATAACAGTGTTGTCATCATGAAGTCTATATATTGTTTTGCAGAAATGGCTACTTGAGTTATCATGCTAGCAAGCTAGCTCTGCTCCCGGCCCAAAGCTCCTGTGCTAGCAGTGTAAACACTAACCCTGATTCCCCAGAGCCCAGCCCAGCCCCGACCACTAGCTGCATGGCTAATTGAGCTAACTAGCTAAAAGCAGCTACAGTTAGCAGCAGTTAGCTGTTAGTCTGGTAATATGCTGCCCCCTATTGGTTTGAACAACAGGTGGCCACTTCTAACATATCACATCTTTAAGCTCAGTATTGGTGTTGTTTAAAAATGTCCTATATTTCTAAATCTTATTGATGAAAGTCACAAATATTTTCATGGTACTGTTGCCGTCATAATTAGACAATCTTTCCGTCTCAAGCACATCCAAAGTTACTGGTGAGAGTCAACTAATTCAAGTCAGTTATAAAAAATCTAATGTCAGCTCTGTAGTTAGAATAAAGTAAAAAATAAAATGACTCACCCGTTAGCAGCAGCATGATACATTATCATGATAAAATCGCCAAAAAATGTGAGCTTTTCAGCTGTGATTAAATGTATTTAGCCTCCACTTAAATACTTGATTTTTAATCAGTGAGTCGTCCTCACTGTTACATATTGCACTGCATCTCTCCTCTACCAATTATAATCAATGTCTTGTTTCTGGTGATGAACTGCTTTGAAACAAGCTGTGAATTTGTACAAGAAGTTTTACGTCATTACTTTCTTTAATGTCTTAATCAAGTTTCCATCTGTCGTCTGAAATGAGTGAGATCCTCTGAGAACAGACCTCTGTTGAGTCCCCCTCTGGCTACGCTCCTGTAGGCAGCTTTTTCATCAGAGCTGCAGTCTGAGTTCAGATAGCTTGAAACATGCAGAAAAATGTCAGAGCAGCTGATAAACAGATTGATGTAATTCTGTCTTTTTCTGCTATTCCTTGTGAGGCCAGCCCAGCAGTCAGCAACTGCTCATTATTATCCAGTCTGTGTGTGTCTGTGTGTGCTTTCATCTAATGAGGAAGACTCGAACAGTGCTGAGGAGTGTGTGTGTGTGTGTGTGTGTGTGTGTGTAGGGTGTGTGTGTGTGTGTAGGGTGTGTGTGTGAGCACTCCGCTACATGTACATACCCATTATGAAGATGACCTTTGGTTTCTTCTGTTCTGTACAATAACCTGTCAGGGGAAAGAATATCATGGTTTAACGTGTGGTGAAGAGCAAGACATGTGCAGCATACTGTACACACACAAGCACGCACGCACACACACACACACACACACACACACACACACACACACACTTTTTTTTACACACATAGCCAGTGGTTGTGAATGTAATGTATCTAATCTAAGTGCTCCCAGCAACATTTGCTCTGATAGTGTACTGAAGTAGCAGATCACATGACATGGTTAAACTAGATTTTTGTATCAATTATGTTTATAAATATGGTCAGAACAAAATACTTTCTACTCATATATCTTTAATATTATTATATTTTTAATTTGAAAGAAACCTTATCCATATTTTAATTCTTGTTATTCTTATTATTTGTTAACTAGGATGCCTGGATGAGAAGCAGAATGTCTCTTGCATTACTTTTACTTCTGCATACTTCCTCCCAGGGCCATTTCTGTCTTTTTTTTGGGGCCCTTCGCAAGATGCTGTTCGGGGGCCTCTATTTTGTCAAACTACGATGGATAGATTCCTAACCCTTTCAGTGATCCACAAAGATGCAACAATCTATTACATTTTAAGAGGAAAACAGGCTAGATCAAACATCTTAAGATGACCCACCCTAGCAGTTGAACTGAAAATGAAAATACAAAGTAAACAATGGGGATCCTCTATATGTCAATAAATGAAACTGATGCAGTGTTCCTCCAAAATGTTTATTTTAAATTGCAAAACATTTTTAAACTTAAACATCCTGGTCTGTCGGGTGTGCTGAAGGCGGCCACAACACGGCGCGGTAGACACCAGATCTAACCAATCGGTAGAGAGCAGACCTGACCAATCAGCAGGCCAGGTGCCAGGTACTTTTCACACCTTTTCCATCGGGTTACTCCTCAGATATTGAGACTGGACTTGCAACTTGAGGGGGCCCCCTAGTGGTGCGGGGGCCCTTTGCACCTACATAGACCACATATAGCAAGAAATGGCTCTGCTTCCTCCAATGCTGTTGTTGAGAAACTAAAACCTAAACACAGTCACTGAAACGCTGGCATGTGTCTATTATTTCTCCTTTATGATACCTCACCCGCTTCAGAATAAG